>NC_132880.1:27106986-27406986 GCF_030463535.1 Salminus brasiliensis
AATCTACTAAGCTACCTTTTTGTGGATGTGGAGTCTAAGCATTGGACATCATTTTAAAAGGTAGTCCATTCATCATAGTTCATTAGAGAAGAGAAATCTAGAACCCTTTGTGAGCCTGCAAGACATGTTAAGGCACTTCAGTGAGTAAAAAACTTTTGTCTATCTGGCGGCCTGTGGCAGTTTATTTGCCTGTATTTAGTGAGCAGAGCTGCGTCCATTGTAACTTTAAGGACTCTAGTCTGGAGTTTTTTTCACTTCTATCCAGTCGATATGTAAACAGACATCAGAACTTTACATTTAGGCTGTAGATCTGGTTTCTTTTTCATACATCAGAGGGATTTGCAAGTCTTATACCATCAATTTGTCTAAAAAGTAGGCCTTTTTATTGCAAGTCTCAAATGGACTCTGGAATGTATAGGTTCTTTTAAGTCAATCTTAAAGTTCTGGTGCAAAGCATAATAAGTCTGGCTGAAATGGCGATCCGAATCTTGACAAATTTCTGAACAAAACAAAAGTTTAAGTAAACAAACCCCCCCACAAATACAAATAAGAATTCAGGGCACAAAATGAATCTTTGAAAGGGGGGGGGGTCAATGCCAAACGCTGGTTTGTGCAAAAGCTGATGTTTGTGCAATGCCAGGTATGTCTCCTATTGAGTCCTGAAGAAAGCAGAACAATCTGTTAATAACTTTACAAAACAAAATATGCACCTTTAATCAGACTCCAAGTTAAGCACTCAAAATAATAATAACAAAAAAAAGGTTCCACTGCTCATTATAGACCCTCTACACAATAATCACCTAGTTAACCACATATCCACAAGTATATCCTCTCAGAACATCTGCGTGGTACTGACCTGCCTTGTTGTGGCAGAACTTAGGAGGCTTGAGGCTTTCCTGCCAGGAGTTCTCGCTCTTCTACCTCCGCTTCAGAATTAGGGACTCCCGAGTGGTACTCCGCAACGTACAGGCTTTTATCAATGCTGCCAGGGATGGGCTTGATATCAGTCACCAGCTGGTCCTCAATGGCCTTTAGATTAAAGCGATCCTCTGCTGTGATCAGATTAATGGCCAGACCCAGGTGGCCAAACCTTCCTATAGGGGAGGAGGAATAGAAGTGATAAATTTCCTGTTTTTCTTTAATTAGAAATTTCATTTCTAAAGAGTGTGTGGGTGTTCCCCTCTTTTAGCTGTTGTAAAATTAGCCACCACATAGTTTGAGAGATTCTAAGTCAGTTTTGAAGGTCAACAGACTTGCACTTAAAGTTTTGGATCATGTTTGATGGATGAAAACTAGACTAAGAGCAATTATGCTATTAAAAACCACTTAGGTTTTAGGATTCACTGGATCACCTGAGCGCCCAATACGATGAAGATATGTCTCTGCATTTTTGGGGAAGTCAAAGTTGATGACCACATTCACTGCCTGGATGTCGATACCTCTGGTGAACAAATCTGTATAAAACACAGTATAAACAAATAAATAAATATTCTAATTCATCTAAATATTAATTAATTATTTTGTAAACATTAAAAAAAACTATAGAAAAATTAAAATTAAAATCAAGCCATACCTGTGCAAACTAGATTTCTGCACAGTCCATTTCTAAAGTCATGGAAAACACGGTTGCGGTACTCCTGCCAAGAAGGAAAAGGCACAGACAAACAAGCCAGTTAAACATCTGTGCTTATGCTGCACTACTGAATACACTGGACAAAACAACACATCAAAAAGTAAACAATCTTATTAACACACCTGCATCATCTTGGCATGTATGTAAAAACAGGAATAGCCCAGCTGGGTAATTTTCTTGGCCAGAAGTTCCACTCTTTGAGTAGAGTTGCAGAAGATAATCGACTGATTAATCTGGAGCTTTACAGAAGAAAATAAAAGGCATGTTTACTTAGGTTTTAAATATAAAAACAAAATCATGTTGAATCAATGTGTGCATGTTTGTGCATTTACCCTAGAGAAAAGTGTGTTGAGACAGTGCACTTTCTGCCTTTCAGTGACATAGGCATAGTACTGAGTGATGCCCTTCAGGGTTAGTTCCTCCATTAGATTAATCTCATAGGGCTTCTGCAGGTGCTTTGACTGATGAAAAGAAAAAGGGAAGAAAAAAAGAAAGGGAAAATCAAAAAGACACAAATTAGAGCATTTAGGGTTTCTAAAAAAATAGGGCAGTATACAAATTGACTGCTTACAAAAAAAACTCCCCCTTACCATGAATTTCTGTACACTAATGGGAAAAGTGGCAGAGTAGAGAAGAATTTGCCTGTTCTTAGCCAGGAAGCTAATAATGTCCTCAATAAGCACCACAAAGTCCTGGGAAAGCAGCTTATCAGCCTGTAGCAGAGGACGAAAGTTTGAGAGAGAGAGAGAGAGAGAGAGAGAGAGAGAGAGAGAGAGAGAGAGAGAGAGAGAGAGAGAGAGAGAGAGAGAGAGAGAGAGAGAGAGAGAGAGAGAGAGAGAGAGAGAGAGAGAGAGAGAGAGAGAGAGAGAGAGAGAATGAATTTTGAGAATGTATATTTAGCTGAACTAGAAAACTAGTGACCGAATACATTTCACACTTAAACATTTTACACTTTACTTCACTGGCTGAACTGCTGGAAAAGATTATTTAAATCCCATATTTCAAGCACTTTTAACATTGTACTTTTAGCACTGCATTTATGACACTAGAAAATATTACTGCCATCACATAAGAATTAAACATGCATCCTTTTAATAACAAGATAGCTTTCTAATAGTTTCTAACAGTTTGGAGGCAATTTTAATCAAACAAAACATACACATCTGAACATGTATGTCAGTAAGAGTCACCATCACTCACCTCATCCATAACCATCATTTGAACTTTATCCACTTTGGCTACTCCCTTCTTGATCAAGTCCAGAATCCTGCCCGGAGTAGCTATGATAACATGCACTGCAAGACAAAAACAAGAAAATTTAAGGCACCGATAAGTCACTTGTGTAGTATGTGAGAAAATACTACTACTAAAAAAAAAAAAATGTTCTACTAGAAACTCGGGACTTTATATTGGCTAATGTAACAGTGAATGTGCACAAACTGAGCCTATCAATGTCATCCTATAAATGTCAAATTGTCTAAGAAATGTAATCACAACTGTAATCAAATGGGTTCCCAAATATTTTATTTAATAATTTTAAATAATCTTTACTATGTGTGATATCCCACCCCCATGTGCAATTAAGAGTCTTTTGCTGTAAATAATATTGTTTATTGCTTTTTTAATTCTTATCTATATTGTGTGTATATAGTGTAAATTATTTATTTATCTAAATTTTTGTAACTGAGTGTCCTGCTATCCCTTTCTGCTGTTACACTGTGAATTTCCCCCACTGCGGGACTAATAAAGGACTATCTTATCTTATCTTATTTATCTTAAATTATTTATTATTAAGTTCATTTTTATTACCAGTCTCGTCCAGGCGCATGATGTCATCTCGTAGATTGGTTCCGCCGGTGGTTGCCATAACTTTGACTCCACCGAGATGCTTACTGATCTGAATGCTGATCTGACTGACCTGAAGAGCAAGCTCACGAGTGGGTACCATTACAAGGGCTATAAACAAAGAAAGACAAGAGAGAAATACAAAATGACCAAAGCAGACCAACAGAGGATAAGGAAATCTTTTGTCATCACTGATGAAGCCAACTCGAAAATGTCCATGTAAAAACAAGTTGTCTGAACAATAAATAATGACAAACATAACCGCAAGGGACACAAGCAGGTTACTTTACCCTGGACATGATCCTTCTTTAAGTCTATCCTCTCCAGCATAGGAATCAAATATGCCCCGCTTTTCCCAGTCCCGTTTTTGGCACGAGCCAGGATGTCACGACCAGAAAGAGCAATGGGTATGCTCTCCTCCTGAAAAAAAATAATAAAATCAATCCTTTGCTTCCCATGACAAACTCCTCTATCCTTAGATCTGCTGATGTGTATGTAATTGGATTGCTTTCACAGACACTCAGTAATTAAGAAGAAGTCACCTGTATGGGGGAAGGTTTCTCCCAGCCCATTTCAAAGATCCCCATCAAAAGCTCCCTCTTTAAGCAGTAGTCCTCGAACTCGTTCCCCTTGGTGGCAGTCACATCCTGTCAATGCCACAAAACAAACACATGAACAAAAAAGTTACAGGTTACAAGACCTTAACAAAAACATCAAGCATAATTATGTAAAAACACTTATGTATAACTTACTGAAGTTCTGACTCTATTGTCTTTAGGTGGGAGCTGTAGGCTCTTTTTCCAGTCATCACCAAATCTGAGAAAGAAGATTATTATATATTTTTAAATATTTAATATTGTTATTATAATTGTGTTTCCGTCCAACTGATCATGTTGGGCTCACCTGATTCCAGGCCCTTCTTGAGAGCTGGCAGCAGTTTTTTGGGCTCCAAGGAGAACCTTTCCAGGTTGACCACTCACAGCCATGGGTCCTGACTGAGAGGCTGGCTTAGGCTGTCCTCTGAGCTGCCCATTCTGCTTGTTAATGCCCATTACAACAGGGCCTACGTTCTCCATTCTTGCACTAGCCATTTAGTCACTGCTTGTCGTTCTCTTGCTTATTTCGTTGCGCTCCTTTTTGTTGTTTTTTTGTTTTTCTTTTTTCCAACGCACCACTAGGGCTTACAAAAGTTCTAACAATGTATTTACAATGTCCTCAGGGTTGCAATCCAAAAAATGTCAATAGTCTTTCTGTATTTACAAAAGCATTTATCTACACGTGCAGTGTGACCTCTTCAAATAAGAGCAACTGACGTCACAAGAACAAGTTTAACGAGAGCTCTTCCAAACGAAGAGAAATAAACATTTATATGCATAAATATAGTGCACCTGCACAGAGTATAGAAAATTATACACAAGCAGGTTGGAGAAAGCACGATTCCTGTAATAGAACAGCTAAGGCAAGATGAACTACGGATAGAGTATTGCCAAAAAGTTCTGCATCAAAGTTCAACAACAACTCTCTTTGCGTTTAATTCCTTCTGTATGTTGGACCATTTGCTCTTATTCCAGCTTGTTACTATATTTTGTTTTCCCCAAAAATGTGCTAGATTAAATTGTCCGGGTCAAAGCACTATCCAGTACATCTGGCAGAAAGCAGTCTCTTTTGAGGTTCTATATCCGTAAGGTCCAAGGACAACGCAATACTCCAGGGAGACAGAAGTCCAAAGCACAGTATAGCTTTACGTTTCCCTTAGTGCACTTGTATAGCCTAGTCCAGCGCCGGGGACTTAGACCGCTGACTGGGTGGCAGTGTTAGCGCTTGTGTGTGTGTGTGTGTGTGTGTCTGTGACAGTGTCAATGAATGAATTAATGAATGTGTGGGCATGCAGAGCTTGTCGTGTATCCTTCGATTCCTTGCAGTTTCCCAACTAGACCTGCACTTGTGCCACCTAGAAATACATGAATAAAAGGAGAAATTACATTCGCATTTAGTTCAACTGAAATAAATGAACATATACAACACATATCTTTCACTTTGTCACTCAGTGACAGATAGAAAATATTTTGTGTTGCCAAAAATAATAATAATAATAATAATAATAAAACACTAATCCCCCAAATGAAGATCTATATTTTAAACAACGTTAAAAAGACTAGACAAATCATGTCTAATCAAAGCAAAGTCACAAAAAGGGACACGTTGTCTATTTACATAAAGTACATCTTGCTTATAACCATGTTGAAAAAGACGCATAAATTTCACGGGTTGCCAGACAGAGCTAAACTAAGTAATTCATCACAACAATAGCAATATTGCAGGTCTATAGATTTGGAGATAAACGACTAATTTAATGAATTCTCCAAAATAACTAAAGGAAAATCTAAGCTTTTTAATAACTTGAACTAAGAATAAGTGATTAATTATTTAAATATTAAATCAGTTTCTAACGTTACCAGTAACTTAGCTAGCACTAGCTTGCTAGCATAGCTATCTAGCTTGCTAGCTGTTTGCCTCACGTTTAAGCTCATATGTGCTAAATGACAAACTGGCCCAACTGACCCAAAAGAAAACTTTAAAATGTACTCAGCTAACACTTTCTCACTGCGAGTAAGATTACTGTGCTATCACTGTACAACTGAAACGGCCTTATTTATTTGACCTCATTAAAAACCTTAGCACCGCTTTAACCGTAGTTTGCGTTATTAGCTAGCGCTAGCTAGATAGCTAGCTAGCTACATTTCTGCCAGGGCTCGCTGCTGTTTAACTGCAGCATCTTCGCGCAAGACCACAAACCTTGACAATTTACTTCTTAAAAATGTTAAAAGATGATATTAAAATGTCCACACACTCAGTTGGTATGGTCTTCCTGAGCTGCTTACTTCGTGTGTTTTTAATTCCCAGTCCAAAGCGACATCAACTGACTGTGTCAGGGGTAGCGCTAATCTGCCTGCTAGCTAACGTTAGCCAAGCTAGCTAATTCAAGCCAACCGCTTGCTAGCTAGCTAACGAAATGAAACGCTCAGGTAAAGTACACTCGTAACAGGAATTAGCTAACACTAAACGAATCACATATTCATCACCAGCTTAATTGCATACGCTGACTGATACCTAGTTTCCGGCAAACTAATGAAAACCTCGAGAAATATAGTGAGCTAGCTAGCTAACTTCACTAGCACTAGCTTCCGTCGACATTCAGTCACAGCAGCGTCGCGACCTCCTCCTGAAGCTGTGGACATGTTGGTTAGAGAGGAGCATTAGACAGCCAGCCAGTCAGTCAGTCACCCAGTCAGTCAGTCAGCGCAGTTAACTAACGATATTTCGGCTCATTTTCGACGGCTGCGTTGAGAACACGTACCCTTTACTTCTCTCGACGATGAGCTCTTGGGTGTATCTCGAGTTAGTTAACTCACTTTGTTTACAATTGTTGTTTCCAGAATTGGTAAATTCTCCTCAACCAACTAGTCTCTTTTGTTGTGTTTCCCTTTTCAACATGGTCGACCTCTCTTCGTCTCCGCTCACAGCAGACAGACAGAAGCTGCGCTGCCATCTGCAGCTCGGAGGAACTGCAGCTGAAAGCTAACGCCGCTGAAGTCCATGATTTGACTTCATGTATTTATTCTCATCTATCTATCTATCTGTCTGTCTGTCTGTCTGTCTGTCTGTCTATCTATCTGTCTATCTATCTATCTTTCTATCTATCTATCTATCTATCTGTCTGTCTGTCTGTCTGTCTATCTGTCTGTCTGTCTGTCTATCTATCTATATAAATAACTATATATATATATATATGTATATATACATTATTATATCATATACATTAAGTCATGTATTATATTATACATATGTATAGTATATTTTAGATTTATATTTCACACATTATCTCTCTCTCTCTCTCTCTCTCTCTCTCTCTCTATATATATATATATATATATATATAGATAGATAGATAGATAAAACACTCACCATTCACTAACCAACCACTTTGTGAAAAACACTATACTTCCACTCACTGCCATCTTTCTTACCAATTTGCTGTACTGTCTGACTAAAAATCTATTCAATATGACACTGTGACCATATTTCGTTTTTTCAGAAAGAGTACACTGGAGACACACAGACGTCCACTCTGGTTAGGATGTTTATAGGGCAGTAGCACTGTGTGTTTGTGTGGATGCGAGAGAGGTAGCTAAATACCTCTAAAATCATACAACTATATAATGAACATTACTGTATAAACATTTACTCACTAAACTAGACTTATAAATAGCCTTAATAGTCCACATGGCCATATAAACTCATGCATCACAGGTAAAATAAATAGCTTTATTTTAATACATATAATTGGTGATGACACTGAACTCTTAATGTATAGCACTGACTTAATGTATAGCTCACCATTGCAAGACACAGGACTAGCAGAGGCTCGGAGAAAGAGTTCATATCTAGGTTGTAACTTTCTTTGATAAGTTTTGAACTTCAGCTTTACTGAAAGGTGCTCAGCCTACTTATGCTTTAGTAGAGTTCACTAGCACTGAGATAAATAAATAATCAGCACAGTGATTTATCAGTCTACTCATGCTTTAGTAGAGTTCAGTAACACGGAGATAAATAACTGATCAGCACAATGATTTATCAGTCTACTCATGCTTTAGTAGAGCTCAGTAACACGGAGATAAATAACTGATCAGCAAAGTGATTTATCAGTCTACTCATGCTTTAGCAGAGCTCAGTAACACTGAGATAAATAACTGATCAGCACAGTGATTTATCAGTCTACTCAGGCTTTAGTAGAGTTCAGTAACACAGATAAATAACTGATCAGCACAGTGATTTATCAGTCTACTCATGCTTTAGTAGAGTTCAGTAACACTGAGATAAATAACTGATCAGCACAGTGATTTATCAGTCTACTCATGCTTTAGTGGAGCTCAGTAACACTGAGATAAATAACTGATCAGCACAGTGATTTATCAGTCTACTCATGCTTTAGTAGAGTTCAGTATCACTGAGATAAATAACTGATTAGCACAGTGATTTATCAGTCTACTCAGGCTTTAGTAGAGCTCTGTAACACTGAGATAAATAACTGATCAGCACAGTGATTTATCAGTCTACTCATGCTTTAGTAGAGCTCAGTAACACTGAGATAAATAACTGATCAGCACAGTGATTTATCAGTCTGCTCATGCTTTAGTAGAGTTCAGTAACACTGAGATAAATAACTGATCAGCACAGTGATTTATCAGTCTACTCAGGCTTTAGTAGAGCTCAGTAACACTGAGATAAATAACTGATCAGCACAGTGATTTATCAGTCTACTCAGGCTTTAGTGGAGCTCAGTAACACTGAGATAAATAACTGATCAGCACAGTGATTTATCAGTCTACTCAGGCTTTAGTAGAGCTCAGTAACACTGAGATAAATAACTGATCAGCACAGTGATTTATCAGTCTGCTCATGCTTTAGTAGAGCTCAGTAACACTGAGATAAATACCTGATCAGCACAGTGATTTATCAGTCTACTCATGCTTTAGTGGAGCTCAGTAACACTGAGATAAATAACTGATCAGCACAGTGATTTATCAGTCTACTCAGGCTTTAGTAGAGCTCAGTAACACTGAGATAAATAACTGATCAGCACAGTGATTTATCAGTCTACTCAATACTTGATGATACGATAACATATGATAACATAGCGTTCAGGTCAAGCGTTTCCATCAAATGCAATGTCTTAGTATTAAATGAGGCAATGTGCCATGTTTGTCCTCTGTGTGCACCCAATGTGCACCCTGCTAGTGAACGCAGTAACAGCTGCTAGGCAGGGAGGGTGACTGAACATAGCAATTATGCTCAGTCGAATGCAGGTGGGAGAAGAAGAAGAGAGAAAGAGGGATGATAAATAAGCACATAATTGACAAAAAACAAATAGTTGTTCTGCTTCTGCACTACAGATTAAAACGTATGAAGACTAAGATACATTATTCAATAAAATTGTGTTAAGGAAAAAAAGAAGGGGAGAGAGAAAGAGAGAACCCTACAGAGCCTTCTGTATCTGGTAATTGGTTTGTGGAAATCCAACAATCCAATTAGAACAAGAGTGTCAAGATATTTATAGCAGTGTTTTGGATGGTCATTTGTTAATCTTTGTTTTTTACCATTTCACATTTCTTTAGTTGGATTAGGACAAGATTAAGCCCAAACTGCGGCCACATACAAAACACAAATGATAAACACAGTGTTTGGGAACATAACTAGCCATGAGGTCAGCAGCTCGGACGGCTTAACAGGCTTAATGAACCTGCAGTCGTTGTTCAGATCGTTTGCAGTCAGAGTGCTCAATGACATCTGAGAAAAAGGGCGCAAGAGAGAGGCCTACTGCCTTGCTGGTTGATATGGATACTAGGGCCTCTAGGGAAAGCAGTCATTTTAAATCTGTGGGGGACATTATTGTCAGTGTTTCAACCCCCATCCCACTCCTTAGATGATCAAAGAGCTTTTTACACTGCGGTTAAGCCAGCATAAGTTCTGCCTGATTCAGTCCTAAATTACATCTACTTCAAACCCACAGAAATCTGAAGATGGAACCCAGAACAGGGAAAATACAGGGGACAAATTCAGTGCAGGACAGTAAGCAACTACTTTTCCATATAATGATAATTAATAAGACAATCATGTTAATTAGACCTATGCACCCTACTGTTGTCATTCTGGAATGTGAGAGTGTCAGAGTTGTGCTCTGCTTGGATGTAAAGCAAAGTGTTAGTGGAAGAGTGGGCGAAGATGCAAGTACTGCCCACTGCAGAGGCAGAAATTCAGTGGGTGGACTCCCACTTCGTGTTTCAATTAGTCTGGAATCCAGTACTATCACATGTAAACAGAAATACCATTTCTATCACTTTTGGACACCTTTGGAAAGGGTATTTACAAGCAGGGAAGCTCTGGATTCTAGATGATGCACCAGTTTATGAGATGTGACGTGTACAGAGATACTCCAACACTTAGTTGACTAATCTTAATTGATTTGGTCTGATATGAGTTTGTGGACGATATCCTTCCATATATCTACAGATTGTACAGGGCGGATCTTGCTTGTGCAGTCTAATAAAACCATGACGTTGGAGTTGGACCAGATCCAGCTCCACCCTCTGGACTTCTAGTTCTACAGTGACCATCATTTTGTAAAATAAACAGGGAAGTGGACAGAAGAGGAATCTCAATTTTACCTTGGGAGTTTATGAATAACTTATAGTCAAGGGAGATAAGTTGTAACGCAATGTTTTGTCTGCCATTGCATAGCGTTTTTTATGTTTTGTTGGTTGCCAGAACAAGGTATGCCAAGTCTGTACCGGAAAGTTTGACTCCCGATTACAACCTCTCGATGATCGGAGGACTCTGTACAGAAATTTTGCAATCAGTAGAGCAGCGTGGTGCGGAACGCATTGTGGGATATTTGGTCATGTCCAAGTCATCTCCTGATGCATCCTCACTAACACAGGGGCAGAACAAGAACATGTCCAGGCATTTGGACTGTATTGGCCCTTGTCTCCGCCCTAGCCCCCCTCCCAGTCACTGGTGTTCTCACCTGTGCCTCCTTTGAAATCCTGCCCTCTTCTTAGACTCCCCTCATTGTGTTCCTCATTGTTTCTTGTGCTCTTATAGCCCTGTGTTTGCAGTGTTCCTTGTCTTGCACTGTTGTTCACAGTTATTTTGGTCTGTGGTTTTGGGTTTTGTTTCTTTTGTGTTCCTCCTTGTGGCTATACATAGTCTTCTTATTTCTTCACCCCAATCGTTACAGAAGTCATCAGGCGATTCAGTGGTTCTCATACTCAGACCACAGTTTTTCTGTGTAGAGTGTAGTGAGTCAGTTTGGTGCAAAAATGTGGACAGGTCTAGGGGTTCCTGAGGACTGGTTTGAGACCCAAGACGAAGTTACATCATTCTCTATTTCTTTCTAGTCAGGAAAGGAACAGTCAGCACTTTCAAGCCGTGGAGTCTTGGCTGGCAGTTTTACTGACGAAGGCCAGATTGTGGAAAGCAAGCAGAATGAAGCCAGGCATGAAGAGTAGGTGCAGTTTCAGTGTACTCATCATCTCCCCATGCTGTTAAAAAAAAACAAAAAACAAAAAAACAACCACACACACACAGCAGAAGTCTAGTACACTCCTCAGCAACAACAAATCAGCAAATCATCTTACACATTTCTCCCAATCATGCAACAATTCCTTCTATGCCTACACTTGTACAATAATCTAACTTCAAAATCCACCAAACACGTCAAAAACAGTGTCAGTTTGTTTTATTCTTTTCAAACCTTGTCCAAATACACAAAGATATTTAGTAGCAATAGGTGTGAAGTAGAAACATTAGCAATTCCAGAAAATATTAAAACTTTGCTGTTGTCATTGCATCTCAAAAAGTATAAATACATCATGAGGTATAAATACAAAGGTGAGATGTCTATTTACAGCAATTTAGAAATAATAGGCTAATATAAAAGCCTGTTACGACATTTTAAAAATATTAATTTCAAATAAATTAAATAAAACCATACATACAATGCATGGTATGTGAAAATTAGCTCTTAGAAACAGCCATGTCCTTTACTCTTTTGGTTATTAAAATGCTTGTTGTGCACATGACAAACGTCTTTACAGTGCATGGGCACGATGGTGTAAAGCAGAGAACAGTATCTAAATGTTGAATAATATGTCCCATCCAGACATCTCAGTACAGTTAATCTTTGTAAACCCATTTACAGCAGCAAACCCTGACACAGAAGCTGGAGCAAGAGAATTCCTCCATTCACATGTACAGTTTAAACTACCCACACTCTTAAAAATGAAGGTGCTTCAAATGGTTCTTTGAGCAAGATCATAGAAGAACCACTTTAGGTTGCGTAAAGAACCATGTCTATCAAAAATATGAGCACGTGAAGAACCTTGAGTTGATGTAAAGGTTCTTTACTGATTTGAAGGTTTGCATACATTTCCTTTACAGACATGGTTCTTCTATGGTATCACTCAAAGAACCTTCATTTTTCAGATGATGTTTCCTACAGTGCATTTAAAGTATAAAATCCCCCAATATAGATACTGCAGCTTTGATTAAAAAGTATATATAATAAAGTAAAATAATAATAAGTAAAATAATTATAATAAAGATATTATTGTCAGTCTAGGAAGTTCAGCAGCTTGAATGAGTTTAAGAGCTTCACTGAAGACACAATGGCAATGTGTTGGTTCATACTGTGACCTTCAGTAAATGTGGAGATGACTGAAGAACAGGTCCTGCCTTAAAATTGAACTCCACTGATTTCCCAGTAGTACACACCAATGATGGTGGTGACAGGAACCAGGGGTCACAATGTTTACAATGCATATAAACACTGAAAAATTGAATAACCATTTGAACATTGCACAACTATTATAAACCACCAGTGAACTTGTATGTGCCTGTGTAATATTAGTTATATATGCTGCTGGTGATAAATGAGAGGCAAATTTAGGAAAATTAGATTTCTCTGGGGACTGTTAAATGTTACAAAGTCTTACATATAACTTTCATGTCTCAGGAATCTAGCAACATATTATAGCACATACCATTTTAATGTAATACGTTTCTGTGATGTAGCTTTTAGAGGAATTGATCTATTTAGATGATTGGTTCCCATCACCACTGTCAACAAAGTTTCTCTCAATCAGAGCATTTCAGACCAAAGCTGAAACAGCGCTGTATGTACATCTTAACCATGTAATCATACAGAAACTCAATAGTATTCCCATTTAACTATGGTACTTACAAACCCCAACATTTTTCCCAAAACATTTTTCAAGTTTCCAGGTTTTTTATTTTTAATGTTTGGGTTTTTCTGAGAGAAATGCATGCTTCTAAAATAAGAAAATACTCCCATCAAAGTTTCCATAAAGGACAAGATTAAAATTTCAATCAATTCTGGGACTTAACTAGTATTTACAACTCGTTTGAATGTTTAGAGCAGTGATTTGTTATGGCATCATCTTCCAAACACGTGAACTTCAGAATCCTCCTTCTCAGGCATAACAATACAGGTACTGCCCGAACACCCAGAACACTATGCATCAAGCTAGTAAGTAAAGCGATTTATTCTAAATTAACACAATAACTGGACAATGTTATGTAACTTTTTTTTTTTGTCCAACTCCATGTGAAACTCAGTAGTGGTAGCAGTTCTATACCCTGCGAAAGCCTGTAAGGTCATTGTAGAAGCATGCATAGCACCCAAAAACACCAAAATCAATTAAGAAAAATGCAAAACTAACAATGGAAAATGTTTTGGCGATAAATGGTCCATTGATCCTTTAAGACATGGAAGTGTGCAGACATTTAATTTAATTAGAATTGTCTCCCTTAAATTTTTTTCTGTCCCTTTATTTACTTATTTATTTTTTTAACTAGCTTAGAAAGTCTGCTTTTATCGTTTCCAGAAGCATCAGTGGTTCCTAAAATTGCAGCTTAGTCAAACACAGTGTTGTTTTTCTGGTTGAGATTTGGTTGCTTGTGCGTTTTAGGAGGTGGGTCTTGCTCAAAGACCTCTCGGATTCGTCCCACACAGATATCTACTGCTTCCTGAGTCTCTGTGGAAATCTGTGATAGGCTAAGAAAGCCATGTGGGAGGTCCTCCACCACAGTCAAGGTCACTGGCTGGCCAATGCTCCTCAGCTTTTTAGCAAACATCACAGAATCGTCCAACAGGGCATCCAAAGCCGAAGCCTAAGGGAGATAATTTTGAAACCTCAGTCAAACATTTGGGAAAACAATAACTCTTAAAAAATGGTTGGAAATATGTTTTTACTGTGATGAGTTACAGAAAATATAAATAATCATAAATATATCGAGAAGGAAACATAAATAAAATGTTTTGGATATTTTAGACCAATTAGAGAAAGACTGTAATCATTACCAACCAGTGTGCTGTAGCTCAGGATAAAAACTCAGAGAACTATACATTTATTTTTACCAATAGTGGGATTTGCCTCTTCCTGTTTGTTTTTTTTTCTGCCAATTCGGCCAATATTTGCATCTTTTTCTATCGCTATGTTTTTCTTGCCGTGGCGGTCATGTCTAACTCCAAACCATTCTCATCACACATTATCAGGAGTTCTCTGCATCTTAGTTCATAGCTTTACTTCTGTGATTAGGCCTTCTATCCATCACAATCATGAAATATCAGCTTATACTACATGTATGTGTTTTAACAGAAGAATGTGCCAAACATAAGGCTACAATGAATTTAGACAATCCTGCTCTGTATGAATTAGCTATACTTTTCTGCCAAAACCAAATTCAGCTTCTTACCACTAGGTGCACTGGTGGCAGGCCCTTGAGAAGAATGTCCGGCGCAAGTAAAGGAGAAACAAAGGGATTCTTCATTATGGGGGTGCATGGGGTCCTAATATCCGCCAGACACCCTGAGCGCAGTGGTTCAAAGCCTTCTGGGAATTCTGTGGTGCCCTGTAGCATGTCTTCAGAGTGAGGCGCAGCATCTTGAGGCCCATTGGCAGACCTAGTTGGTGGTGCCGACGCTACAGAGGTTTGGTTGAGTAGTGACTGCAGCCAGTTGGAAGCTCCATGTGTGATGTCCACTAGTAACACGGCAGTGTCCCGTCCCAGAGCACTCAGAGTGTCTAGGTGTTGCATGGGCTGCACCGACTCACTGTCTGTACCTGGGGATGTACAAGAGTAGTGAGAGTAAAATATTACAAACATAGTCAGCTCACAAGAAATGTAAAGTTTCATTTATTTAGTGCCTTCTTCATACCAGAGATGGATTACAAATCAAGTGATACATACTTATTTTTTAAATCTTTTTTTATTACCCTGTTATACTTTCTATACTATCTGGGCAACAACAACAACAACAACAAAAAAAAAAAACGACAGTGACATAACTGGATTGACCAACACACTGCAAGTCAAAGAATCCCTTTTTCAGTACTATGGAAAACCCTTTTTCTTTGAGTGTATGTAACTACCTATTGCTTGCATACCTAGATCATATGCAACTACCTATGCAACTATGTATCGGTCCACCTATCCAACTACCATGTATGTAACTTCGTTTTATTTCATACATAGCTACCTACCATTGTACATGCCTACTAACTACTAGGGATGTACTAGTTCACCCTCTTCGGTCATGGTTCATTTAAAATCATAGTTCAGCAATGATTGATTTATTTATTTAGGTAAAATTTGTGTTCTGACTTCCCAAAAACAAATATATTTTAAACAAAACAGAAAAACCTGTAAAATTTAAGTGTAAACTGACCAAGTTATTTATTTATTTTGGTTAACATCTTTGATTTTGTCAGGCATGCGAACATGCTCCCTCCTGCTCTACAACGTTCTTCGTCATCTGACTACTAATCACTAAAACCACCCTGACTTGGCTCTTACCCAAGTCTCATCAGCACTCAGTGTGTGTCAGGTGTTTGTAAAGTCCTGCAGCATTTTCTGTTCTGAGTTAGTCTGTCCTTCTTTCCCTTGACTATGCATACTAGTCTACCCGTAGCCTGCTTGCTTGCGTTGTTGACCTTTGGACGTTTTTTGTTTTGGTAGAGGTCTTTGCCATGCTGCCAAGCTTAAACTGTGCCTGCATTTGCATCCAGAGCTTCCACTTGTGAGTGTTGCCAAAAACAGAAAAAAACAAAACAACAGTAGTGAATAAATGTTATTTTGATGTGTAGTTTTGTAGTTTGTAAATGAAGAGCATTTTTTTTAATGCTCCGTATATACGGTGTACTTTCCCTTTAAGAGAAGAACGAGCTGTGTTTGTGTTATATAGTGTCAGATGCCAGTCCTGATCGACTAAAACACTGCAGAGTTTAGCGATCCTACTTATTTAATGCACCTGATTCAACTTCAGCTGGTTAGCAAGGTATTTGTGACTTGAAAATAGGTTGAAAGACCAGTTTGACAGTTGTAACTGTAGAAATGAAGTACTTGTGCATGCTCTCAAATAAATAAATAAACAAATAATTAAATAATAGAGAAAAGGCATTGTTTGAGTCATGCACACCATGACCACAGAGTTTGGTTTCAGTTCATAACTGTTGCAGCACTACTGCCTCTATATAACTGCCTACTAGTGGTGTAAAGGATTGTACTTGATTCGTGATCTGTTTGAATGGCTCCTCACATCACAGCACACATGCGAATTGCAGATGCATTGCCAAAGATTTACCACAATAGTGTAGAATACAGTTGTACTGTACAGCTGTTTTATCATACATTTCATAATCTTGGTGGAGTAAAAAGACAGAGATGACGCCATCATCTCCAATCTGCTGAAAACCATATAAACTCAGCCACAGAAATTTTAGAATTCTATTCTATGGCATGATATGGGGGAAAATGTCTAGTCTATGGATCAGCAGTATGTCTGCAGGAGGAAGAATGAAGCATACGCTAAAAAGAACACCCTGCCTAGAGTGAAGCATGGCGGTGGCTCGTGATGTTCTGGAGCTGCTGGAGCTTTCTCTGGCACTGGAAACCTGCAGTGTGTAGAAGGGCAACATGGATTCAATCAAGTATCAGGAAATCCTAGGAGAAAACGTCAGGCCGAAGCTTGGGCATCACTGAACCTTCCAATAAGAAAATCTTCCCAAGCACACCTCAAATCCAGTCCTAGAAGTCCTGGAAGATTCTGGAGTGATCATCAGTTGCCTGACTTAAACCTCATACAGAAAAATAATTGGTGGGATTTGAAGAAGACCCAGGAATATTAGTAAACTAGAGGCCACTACCCATAAAGAATGGGCTAAGATTCCTCAGGAACGCTGGCCGAAGTCTAGCTATGGATCACGTTTGGTGTTCTACTAAGTTTTAAAGGCACTGCTCATTAAGTGGTTAAATAATTCTAAGACTGCAGTGGTCATTTAAAGTGTCATTTATGTTGAACTTGGATAAAACATTGGTGTTAACCAATGGCACAAATGTAATGGATCATCATAATGTCATCATTCCACATTGCCTAGGTTTATCAATTACCATTAAGCAAGACCGATTTTTCACACTTAGGTAGGATTACATTTAACCTAGTAGACCTTTAGTAGCTGGTAGTAGAGTAGTAGCACTCTTAGGGGCCAATGAACACTTGTGTAATTACTGTTGTCTTACCAGTGTAGGCATTGATGCATCTACAAAGCACACTCAGGGGCAGCAGTGGGTCAATTAGGGTGAGAAGGCGGGACGGTGAGACATCGGTTGTCAAAAGTGTCGCTGGATATGCTGCCATGATGCCATCAGGCGTTCGTACACCGTGAGACATCGCCTTCATTGAAACTGTGAGGCAAAGGTTTCCACCCGCGCTGTCCCCCGCCAGACACACACGCTCTGCTGTTGAGCCTGAGAGAAAATTAGAGGGGCATTATTTATGGATTTCTTAACACTGACCATTAAGCTTAAAACTAAAGGGACATTTCAATCGCAAATTTTTGTGTTTGTGTGTGCTGTAGCACAAACCCAGCAAGTGACAGTTCTTTAGGGCCCAGCAGTAAGCATAGAAACACTCTTCCAGGGCACGAGGGAAGGGGGCTTCAGGGGCCAGTGAGTAATCCACAGAAAGAATAGGCACATTCAAATCTCTTGACCAGGTCTTTAGATAACTCTGTAAAGAGACAGATATCCAGGACAAATATAGACCAAGTACAGTAAGCCAAGCAAAAAGCCTGCTTGAGAGCTGCTAATATGAATCAATCAGAATGCATGCTTCCCTTCCTTAAGACCTAACTCCTAACTACTTCTAAAACAGGATGTTCAGGCAGGAAATCACTGTGGCCAAGCTAATGATTCTACACTGGGACATTTAGATTTTTGTTGAACAACTTTACATGGTATTTCATTTTATTTGAATAAATAATACCCCTTAAGATGTCATAAGCCTGGGAATTTAAAGAGTTCAAGTTATTTAGTATACTTCATGAGATTTGGAGGTCTGTGCAACAAATCCTCCTCCATGGAAGTGGATGAGTAGCCATGGAGATGGAGGGCTTTTCTGGTTCCTGAAGCCCACAGAGAGAGAACGCTGAGGCCTCTCAGAACGAGAGAGTGCCAGCAGCTCTGCACTGTCCTACAGACAAACAGAGGAATACAACATGACACATGATGCAATAAGATATGATACATTGTGATATAATGTCATAATAGCATATACTGTATTGTTACATGTTACAAATATTTATTAAACATCCAAAAATACTGCTTATTGTGTACAGTCTTATGCCAACGTTTGGGCACTCTTGGCCGACTGACGTATCTTGTTTTTAGTAATTAATAAGTAGTAAACACAGCCTCTCTGTTTATTACTCTGTCAGTGGAATCAAATTCTCTAACTATTCCAACCTTGAATATACTAAACACACACTACCGATGGGCTGCTTTAAGAAACCGAACTGAAACCAAAAGTAATCAATGCCCACAAGATAGGAGAAGGCTATAAAAAGACTTTAGGGAAACTGTGGCAGTCAATATGAGATCTGGAAGAACATGAAAACTTGAGAACTGCTCTTATGCTCATAAACAAAATGGCAAAGTAAAACTCCCAATTGACTGCCTAGCGAGTAGTACACCGTTCTATTGTGCAGGACTGTTTGCACAAAGTGTCATAAAAAGAAAATTACCTGCAAATTACCTCAATGTTTAAAGTAGCCAACAGACTAAGCCCCAAAAAGACTGTGGAGGGATCATTTGTTCAAAGGCTGAAGCTGAAAAGATGTCGGCTTTTACAATAGAGTGACCCAAATAATACCTCAAAACCTCATGGAGGCCAACCCAAACCAAGTGAGCAACTGAAGCAGCTTGTATATAATCGCATATTAATCTTAATCAGAGTACAATGTTTACAATTACTTGTGATCCTGATTTGAGGTCATATCACCCAGCACTAGGATAGTCCTTAAACAAGCTGGACACACAAGGTGATTTGAAAACATTTTAAAACTAGAGGCCTTCTGTGGAGAAATGTTAAAAAAACAAGCTAAGCTAAAGCTAAGTTACTAAATCCTGACTGTAAAATGCCCAAACATTTTATTTTGATTATTTTTAATATTATGAAGGACAGAGTAAGTGTGCATTAGCATTTGTTGAAAATATTGTTGGATATTTTTATTATCAGACTGTTTACTACTTTTAAAAAAAATCAAAAATCCAAACTTTTGTAGAAGTACAATATTCAAGTCTGCATGGTACAAGTTATTAAAGCACACCTGGCCCTCGCGGAGTGTGTGAGAGATGAGGCGCACGTGCACAGGGCCTGGACCCCAGTGGGCCACAGGAGGGGACACCGTAACAGCCAGGCTTGGATCTGAGGCCAGAGGCATACTTAGTGGCTCTCCAGGAACTGACAGTGTCAGATTCACCTGCACTGTGTTAGATGTGATGCTTGCTAAACCCTGGAGAAAGAGACAGAAAGAGTGTGTGAGAGAGAGAGAGAGAAAGAGAGAGTGAGAAAAATTAGACCTACCAATCTCTACCTGATTCATCTGTCCTATAAATAGAATAATCTGTGTGTGAGGCTTTACCTGTGTCAGCGTCCTCAAAAGAGGAGCTAAAACTCGGTATGTGGTGAAGTGAAAGCCAGGAAGGTGAACAGCATCCGTGCTAGGCTAAAAGCTAACAGTAGCCTTTTAACATCTCCTTCCTCCTTCTTTGAAAACAAACTGGACTACCTCAGCTTACTACAACAGCTGGAGCTAAACACACATTAGAAGAGAATGCACTGGCTTATTCTTTTACTGGGAAGACCAGTTCGATTCAAAATTTAAGGTCAGTTGTTCCCAACCCTTGTCGTGGAGCACCTCCCTGTCCTTCACATGTACTTCCTGAGTTTGTTGAAGGAGGAAGTATGTTGGAGGAAGTGTATTGGAGGTGGAAACCACTAAATGTGCTGGGCAGGACCAGGGTTGGTAACCACTGTTTAGATGATTCCACAGAACTCAAACTACAAACTACACACTCATAGAAATAAGTGCAACTGAGCTATAGGAAATACAGAGGATAGGATACATCAATTATACACTATTCCAAACATATATATTTTTTCATACTGTTTTTCACCCTGAATAATCTGAAAAAATTACCCTTGAATTGGCCAATTAAATCTTTCCAGATTACATTACACTTTTCTTTACAATCCCTTTGGTGAAGCCACTTCAGCTTTATTAGTGCTTAAGAAAAGAAGAAGAAATTCCAACTGACTGAGATCAGCTCCGTCTCGGTGATGTTCCAAAAGGTTTTCCAGAACTGCATGTCCAGGTTCTGAGTGATGCGTTCAAACTCCGCCCCCCTCAGCTCAGGGTCCATCACATACTTCCCAGATGTAAAGACCGACAGAGCAGCCCTCCCTATAGACAGAACATCAAGCTGCACTAAAACATGGAAAATTATATTGTAGATTCAAAGACCTCAAAGCAATACCTTTTCCAACTTATTTTCAGCAATTCATAATGAATTTATCATTATAATCATTTACCATTATGCAAATGAGATCTTGATCATTGTCCCAAGCAAGTTCAACCCATCTGGGTGAAATGCTGATGGGTTGATGCTAAATCTGCCATCACCTACAACCTGGCCTGTGACTCTAATGGCAGTGATTCTGATTTCTGAACCATTTACTCAGAAATCAAATCAATCTTTTCTCCAAGTATAACTAATCAATGGATGTACTGTATAGTACACATGTTAGGCACATTAATGCCATCATTTAAGATTCAAGATTGTTCTGCAGCTTATATTTTAATATGAACAAATCTCGATTTCTTTACTCTATCACTTAAATCTGAGCACTGAGCACTGCGAGATATTTCCTTATATCCAGCTATTGCAAAAATCCTAGAAATTGGAATCAGCACTATGCTTTTTAACAATCACGGTTCTGATCATGAACTGCAATATGGTATCATGGGAAATGTAATGTAGTTATATAAATATACTGTACAGCTTTCCACTGCAGATCTGCATTGCACTGACCTAATCTAGTCTGCTGTTTCTTGTAGTTCTCTCCGAAAGACACCATACTGATCACCACTGTCTGCAGGAAAGGTCTGAGAGATGGAGAAAACTGGGTAGAGGGAAAGTTAAACAAAAGTAAAACAAAAAAAAGTAAAGAAGAGAGTAAACAAAAAAAAGACATTTGTCCTTTTAGTAGAATGCATTTTATACATAACAAATATTACATATCAAAGTATATTTATGACATATTTAAAGAACAGTCTTGCAAAACAAATCTAAATAATGTTCACATGACCCCAAGGCTAGCTTATCAAAACTCTCAAAGCCTGTATTTTGTTAATACTTCTATGCATTTCTGTCAGGCAGTATTATAAATCAGTAAGCAGGGCTATGTGAGATCACCTAGCCTAATAACTCAACATGGTAATAGTAGTGGGAATAAATTACAGTTTCTCCAAAGACTTACTATAAAACTTACTTTAAAACTATAAACTATAAAAGCTAACTATAAAACTAACTATAAAAGCTTGTGTTTTTCATATAATTCATGTATTTATGAATGTGGAAATAGAGCTCGCAGGTCAATATGCCACTTTTTAAATCACAAATTTAATCTGTTTATTATTCTAATGCCAGGTGGAAATTCATAGGTAATAGGTAACACTAGATCACTCATACACACACACACAACACGAAACTGCATGTCTGACTTTTCACCGAAATACCTTCAGTTTGTTACTTCTATCTTTAAGCATTTAGATGTTCTGAAAGTTAAAGTCAGTGCCATCTGAAAATGAGGAGCAATGAGATGAGATATCAATAAGCACAGGTCAGCCCACAACAGATGTGTGGACACAAGAATAAACACAAGTGCAGGCATGAGATTACTCACCTGAAAACCCAAGCAGCGGCCATAGAAACAAGCCTTGTGCATGGATGTGTATTCCTTCATGAACTTCTCGCTCAGGCCACAGTCGTCCTGTGAGTAGAGCTGCCCGTGTTCATTGTCGTTAAGCAAGCGCCGGGCCACGTACAGCAATGCTCGTAGCTGACAAAGAGCCACGCAGTACGCTTCCATCTCACAGGCGTTGTGGTCCACTCGGAAAAACACACCCCCGCAGTTGGAGACAATGTAGCGGCCCTTCTGGATTATATGAAGAAGGCAGGACTGCACCACCTGTAGACAAAAGCAAGCCAAAAGAAACACCTGCTAAAGTTTGAGGTTTTAAAACATACTCTTCACTCTCCAGTCTATATATGGAAACAAGGCTGACCATTTTGAATGACCCCTCCAATTTGCTGAAGATATAGGGAATATATAGGGAAGATATAGGGAATATTTCAGTTTGGCCTGCTTTTTGATTGAGGCACATTACAGGTCAGTCTCGGTCAGGAGTAAAAAGAGGATGGCCAGAAATGCCCAGATAAATAAAACATTAACCCACACAAACATCATAACAGGACCTGAGGAGACAAGCAAATAATACACCACTAAGATGATAGATCAATCTGATTGTGTTCAGATCACCTGCAACTGACCAAGACCCTCACATAGTGCTGATTAGCTCAAGGGCCCCTAGATTTATAAAAAAAAAAAATAAAAAAAAAGTATACCTTTACTAATGTGCGGTACCCATTCCCCGGAGTCTTTGGGTCGAAATCATACAGGTGGTACACAGCAGTGAAGCCGGCGACCAGCGCTTCCACAGCACGGCCATGCTCCTGAATGCGCCTCATTGCCGCCAACAGCTGATTGGTGGCATCATTGGACAGCAGGTTGACCTGGTCTGAGACGGCAGAGACCACTTCCGCACACACTGTATCCAACGTAGTGAAGACTATCCTGTGCTCCATGTTCACTGAGAGAGTGAGAGAGAGACAGTGAGAAAGTAGGAGTCCCTTCCATGCATGAATTTACACTTTTTAGTTTTTTTACAATATTTTGATATTTTATACATAATTCAGAAATATGGGCTGCTCCAATGTCTTCTCCATTCGAATTCCATCATGCAGAAGAAACAATCTCAGACACACAGACACAAATAAATTCAACTTAATCAACATGAAACGGGGTCAAACTCCGCCTCATGACAAAAACAAAAAAACAAAAACGCAAAGTGAACAAAAGAAACAAGTGTAAACTATTGTGTTCCAGCAGGCAGTCACTGACAAAGGCCAGCCTCTGTCCTCTCTGAACCACGAGTATGTGAAACCGTCACAAATCAGGCCAAAAGTATGAGCTTCTGATTGTTCTTTTAATGTTATTTCTTAACATGATGGGAACCAGGGTTGGCAATATCTACAACACCAATATTCAAAATGACCAGTGAACAACGCTACTCTTCTCATTGTTATACGCAATGCTGCTGATGGTAGAATAGCTTCCTCTGGGGACCATTTTGCCTACACTTACACCACGCATGTACTGTGGCGTTCCACCAAGATTGCAGTTGAAAAAAAGACATTTTAGGCCAAAACATTTACATTTAAGGCATTTAGCAGATGCTCTTATCCAGAGTGACTTACAAAAGTGCTTTGCTATTTACCCAAGAAAAATCTCCGCTAGTTTCAATAGACTGACCATTCAAAGATACCTTTAAGCTTTAGACATTACTAAGCACAAGTCAATAAGGTGACCATAGTACTAGCGAGCGACTCTTCTGTTCGGACACCCAGGGGAAGCTCGTTCCACCACTTTGGTGCCAGGACAGAAAAAAGGCTGGACGCTTGTCTTCCGTGGATTTTGAGGGATGGCGGGTCGAGCCGAGCTGTACTTGAAGTTCGAAGGGCTCTAGGTGCTGATCGGCTTTTGACCATTGCCATCAAGTATGGAGGGGCTGGTTGATCTCGAAACTACTGTAAAACAATATTTTCGGCTCTGCAAAACTTCTCTATTATGAAGCAGTTTACACCAAAGCACTTGGCATGCCTTTGTTTACATCTCCACCATTTAATCATGCAAAACTTGGTGAGCCTTCTTCTAAGGCTTGTGAAAATGGAAGTTTTCTGTTTATAATAACTTAACATTGGGAACATAAGACAATCAGTGTTTTTCTTGAGAATATTATATAGAGCTTAGTTTTTCAGTTAGAGCTCAAAAGCGAGACAGAGAGAGAGAGAGAGAGAGAGAGAGAGAGAGAGAGTATTTACAACAAAAATGCCAAAAAAAATGTAGGGTTTCCTTTAAACTGGCATGACTTATTTAATAAAGTGAAGTGACTTGATTTGGGCTGGTTCAACCATCCTGAAGTCATGTGTTTTCACTTAGATGTGGATTTTTCATTCATTTAAACCACTTGGACCTCATCAGATCCCCAGGGTAACCTTTGACCCACTCATCACCTAGCGCTCCTGTTCTCTATCAGTTACACTGGCAGCCTAGCTGCGCCGGTAATTTAATAGGTGTCCTTTCCTTATCACTTTCAAAGCTGCAACTGCTCGAGACTGTCCAGCGTCGTCTTCTGAAATATGTTACTGGCGTAGTCACGATGACCACCAAGAGCAGGAAAAATACTTTCTAAGAAACTGACAAGCCGCTGCTCAGACACATATCATCAATTTCTATGATTTGTTAGGAGCGTTTCACTGGAGAGTCCTGGGGGCTGTTTTACAGTGACGACTAACATCCAATATCTTGTTCAGCCCTATTAAATAAGAGAGCAGGACGACACAGTGTAGCTTTCTGAGTAGGCCTATAAAAAGTTCCATTCATACACAGCCAAAGCATAAGCCTCATTCTCGTCAACCGGTATGAAGTCTTTTCACCCGTTTAAAGAAGCTTCAAGACATTTAGAAAGCTCCCTTTCTGGCACGTAACAGATAAGGCCGACCAAATGCCTTATTTGCACAAGGGAGCGGTTTGAAAAAGCACCCGACTGAAATGCACACATGCTTAAAGGGCAAGTCCACCTATTTTCTGCCCAATTAAGACATTGTTTTATGATCATTTTGAAAAGTTTTTCAACTGAACTGTATTTTTAAGTCCCTTCATAGTTGAGGGGTATTGTAAGGCAAACTAGTTTCTCTACACTGAACCAGTAGTTCACACCAAACCACTCTGAATGACCTTGTTTACAACTCTCAAACAATTATACAGAAATGTGGAATATATAAAATATTGCATGTACCTTTAATACTAACGTCTCAGATAACACCAAAACTGAAATCAATGCCTCGGAAGGTTTAATCCCAATCGCTGCCTTATTTAAGGCCTATCCTGGCAACTATCCAGAGAGATTAGCTTCAGTTTCACCTTGGCTGCATTTCAGTCGTTCACATGTTCCTTCTAATCTAAACGGTGTAACAATTTTAGTACAGTAAAAAATGTCCCTCCAGCTCTTCTTCATTTGAAACCTGTGTCAGTGTACAACATTAGGAATCTGTTCACCAGTAAAATTGTTCCAAAATTACTAGAAATAAATAACCTTGCCTTTATTAGCTATTCATGCAAATTGATGTTTTTTCCCTTTTCATTTGAGACTTTAACAAATATCGAAAGTCAAACTTAATCACAACCAAAAATCATATCAAACACAAAAATGTGTACTATTACACCCCTACGTTATTCATGCAGGGTCTAGTAGGCTGAAAATGAACATTCCTCCTTAATTCCCCATGCAGCCAAATGAGAAATGGTTCACTGCAGAGAATTTCTCTGACTCTGAGCTCTCCCACCCATACAGAACCCCTACAACAAAAGATGCTGGACAAATGCCACCAGCACTTCCTCTGACCCCACTCACCCCAGCCACTTTCTCTTTCAACCCCTGCCACCTGGAAAGAGGTACAGTCACATTCGAGCCAGAACCACCAGATTCTGAAGAAGAGTTGCTGTTAAACACCAACTTCAACCTAAATATACACACACGCTGATCACTCTGATCCTTCCAGTTCATCCACCATACACACACTGAGCTCCACTAACTCAGGGACTCTGGAACTCCCTCTCAGTACATAAGCTGTATATCATCCTCTGTACCTCATCACCAAGCTGCAATACCCATTACTGCACTGTACACTCGGTTTACATACGTGATGATGCTATAATACCAGACAGGTCTACGTCAGCACACACTCCTGAACTAGTTACAGTAACTAATTTGGACCTAAATCACCCTGCCTTCATGCACACATTTGCACATGTATATATCTGCATTTCTATATGTACTGTATTCATTGTCTATTAGTATATTAATGTAATGACAGTAAAGTTGCATTGCAAGTTATATAAGGGGACATTCTACACTGATTTATTTGAAATTACAATTGTAATTATTGTAGTAAATATTTACTATTTTAATATTTGATTTTTTATTTTATTTAATATTTCATTTTAATCTGTCTGACTTTCCTGAGGTTCTTTACTTCAACCGCTCATCTACAGCACAGTGGTAAAAATAAAGACAGGAACTGGATCCAGCCAGCACTGGATTCAAACATGCCCAGATCGCCCCGGAATCCCAATCCACTGGATCCGATCCGGACATTCCCACATAGCTTAAATGAAGCCAGAAATACCGCATTTTCCTTAATCAAACACCAAGCATTAAGCTACTTCTCCACCATGTACGGATTTAAATACGTTCACAAAACCATGCATAAAAAAATAATAAAATAAAATAAGCAAAGCCATGTAACTGACCAGCCTGCTGTGCTGGACCTTCCTAGCGGCGTTACACTCTCCACACCATCCAGTCACCACCAGTGTTAGCCAACAGCTCTCACTATAACCGTCTCTAAAACAGGTGTTTTCCTTTACAGTTTCTCTACGAACCACTCCGAATAACTTTGTTTACTGTAATGTAGTGTCATTATGCAGAAATGCAGAAATTTGAACAAACAGTGGCTCTCATTTCGCAGCTGTTTTCAGGTGAGCTCAGAAGAACAGCTGCTTGCGTGTTCCTACCAGCAGACGGCGCTCTTCAACAGGGCAGCAGCTCTACCTCTCTCCCTACCTCTCTCTCCCTACCTCTCTCCCTACCTCTCTCTCCCTACCTCTCTCTCTCCCTACGACACGAAATAACACAGTTTAACGTTCAAACAATGTGCGCAAAATCCAAGAAGAGCCAATATAAGACTCAAGGGACACCCTCGCTAGTCCCTCATTCTCTCAGAAGCTGCTGACAGACAGGCCGGTGACAGTACCCTGTGGTGCCGGTCGGGGAGGTCTCGTTGTCAGGGCTCGCTTTTCCCTCCTGGCTCTCACATGCAGGCTCGCCGCCCCGGTGTCACAACAGCACAACTTCAAGAGTTTCTAACAGCGAGGAACTTGAGCTCCAGATGAAACCCCTCACAGCTCACTGCGGGGCGAGCGGGACGAGCCTCCACACGCCTCCACACACCGACACACGCTCGTTTCCTCGGCTTTTTCTCCCAGGCTGGAGAGGAAGACTATCGGCGTCTTTTCTGAGGAAACCCCAGTCCGACCGTATCGTCTTCCGCGCCCGTCAGAGGAGCGGAGCGCAGCATCCTGGGTATAAGAGTCATGTGAGGGGGGCGAGTGTGTGTCACTGATAGAGGAGCCGATAGCGCACACTTTTTAAGATTTCTACAGCTTTACAAAACGCAGAAACAGCTCCCCGACACATGGCTCGGCCAACATGGCGCGTGTTTATCAGTGAACTCACAGCAGGGCTGTTTTTAGAGTCAATAAAACTTCAGTTTCCGTCTGAAACTACAGTTAAGAGTCGGAGGAGCGGAGAGACCCCGTGTCCTCTGATCAGGTGTGATTCACTTCATATCGACAGCAGGGTGCAGTTATCAGACCATTTCGGCTGAAAAAGTGACCTGTTAAAATGAGGATTTTGCCGAAGGGAACAAAAGTTTGAACTTTTAAAGGAAGTGGGAAAGTGGATGTGAGCATTTCTGTCGATTCAGGGTCGCTTGTTGTGCATCTGCTTTCAAATGATGTATAAAAATAAAAACTGAAAGAAAGAAAAGCAGAAATGGAGATGTCAGTGATATGCCAGTCCCAAATTAAAATAGGCGATAAATAAATGATACTGAATGGGTCTGAAAATGTGAGTTTCTATTTTCTAAAAGTATCTTAACACTTTATTTTAAACTTTGTATTTTTTGTTTTGTATCAAATGTAACGTCCAGAATGAATTCTCTCAGACAGGGAAAAGGCTGACCACGGTTTAGGAGGAGAAGCGGATCCCGGTGAAGGAAGGCTCTGTCCTCTCTAGGGCTTTTGGAGCCATCTAGAGGCGCAACGAGGAGACACAACCCCCCTGCGGAGTCAAGCAGTCAGCAGCTAGCTGATCATCCAAAACACTGCCATAAAATAATGTGCTCCGTAACGTGTCCTAAATCGGATTACTGTTACTGTAAACATGTTTGGCGCTGGATGCATTTTCCTTGTAGCCTTTTCCTTATGTTGAAAAGGCTGGAAAAACGGGAAGAGTGAGTGAAACGGTCCTGTTGGTCTGTGCCACTAGTAAGCTAATCTTTTAATAGCCCACTGACACTAATGTCCATTTCTGTGGGGGCGCTTACACAAACCGTGCCCCTAACGGGCGGACAAATGTTTATGGGAGACAATCGTTATGCTTTTTAACAGTTGTCTCCTAGATTGGCCCTAGAGGTGAAGGAGGGGTCTTATGAATATACATAATTGTGGCAAATAATTTAAATAAATAAATAAAATAAATATGTTATATTTATATATAATTCATCCAAAAAAAACAACAACAAACAAAAAAAAAAATACCGAATGTCTCCGTATTTAAGTTTTAGGGCACTACTATATGCCTTTTTTCTCTGAGAGTCGGAATCGTGATTTTAAGGGCACTACAATCTCCCACAATGCACTGGTGATTGTGGCGCACTACCTCTAGCCGGACGTTTCCCAAAATGCATTGAGAGTCTCTCTGTTACTAAGCAACAGCACGTGGAATGAACTTTTCTCATTTAAGCAAGTGATGGTTACGAGCCACCGGATGCCATAAATTTCTTGCTTTCCCATGAAGTTCCAAGAAAGGTTTATGTTGCTAAGCAACACACCGGTCAAATATGATTCCAGGAACAGCAGCACAATACTTTACTAACTGTAATTCAGAATTCAGTGTGTGTGTGTGTGTGTGCGTGCGTGCGTGCGTGCGTGTGTGTGTGTGTGTGTAGAGAGATTTGAACACGACTCAGTCAATCATGTGTTGATGATGAGGAAGTGTCCGAATTCATCTGTATGTCTATCATTACTTAGTCAACTAAACAGTCCCTCCATGTTCAGCACGGTGCTAATGGGGAAGCAGGGCGTGGGGTAATCAGCCTGTTAATAACAGTATGACGTCATAATGGACTGATAACCAATCAGCCACAGGTTTTTGTGCAGGTTTCACGATTACTGTAGTGAAACACCCTGATCACCTACACTTAAGCTTTCTGCCCACCTCTAAACAGTGCTATATCAAAATGAAATGAGAAATTATTATTTTTTAAATGCACATCAAAGGAAATGTCTATTTAAATATTTAATGCTACGTTTGCCGCCACTCTTAGCACAGTGTTGCCAGTTAGTTCACATGCAGTGGCTGCCAAATGCACGAAAGAGCAAGCCAGGGCTTTTAATCCATATAGGAGAACGATCGATTTCAGCTTTCAATTAAGGTTAATATTTAAATGTGTAGGGAGCTTTTGTTTATACAACATCCACCAGCTCTTTAGCAGCTCATCCACTCTGAGTGAAGTGATATGTTTATTTCTGACCGTTTCTATGGTCTGTATGTGCATCTAATTTTAGAAAACTCTCACACCTCCAGGCTGGGAACAGTTTTTTTTGTGCTTTTGGGACACTTGATATTTCTGAACATAAAAAGTGTTCACTGCAGTCATCCTTTTGAAAAAAATAATGTATATTAAATCAGGATGTAATTTCTAATATTTAACAAACAAGCAAGAAGAACATTCCCGTTTCATTTCTGAGCCTCCAGATTCTCCAGATCCATTTCCTGATTCTAAGGTCAGACACAGTGCCTGTATAGGTGGAAGCGCTGCTGCTTTGAATAGAACATCCTGTTCTCAGAGAAAAGGTAACATTTTGTAAGCCAAGAAATCACAGCGCTGGTTCTCAAAAATGGAGCATTTAACTGATGAGCATTTCCATGGTCAGGCATGGTCGGTTCCCTTGTTATTTGTTAAAACCAAGTCCTGAATTTACATTAGGTACATCCGGTACATCCTTACAATTGAAGAATGGCCCGGTGAGCTCAAACATGGTGGAGGCATGTATGGCCGCCAGAAGAACCGGATCACTGTTGTTTATCAGTAATTCAGTCAGATGTCGCAAAACAGGCGTTTTACAGCACACACACAGGTGTGACGGTACGTGTATTCATATCGATCAATCCCGGTACAGGGATCACGGTTTAGCGTACGCAAGCCCTCAGAGAATACACCTATAAGCCTAGCTTATAGGTGTGAGCGAAGACACATGAAGACCATGCCACAACTGCTGGAACTGAGTTCCACCCGGTAACCAGTTCGACACTCATCCCAAGCGTTCCTATTAGCAATGACCAGTCAAGCATGTGAAGTGCCGACTGAAGGTACCAGCGGTCGCTGGCACCAGAAATCTTGCATGTGAATGTGCTTGAAGTGCATGCTTGAGTGAAAGACCTTTTCCTGCGTTGTAAACTCCAGTCAGATATAATGTACCCAGCATGAGCACTGTATAGGGGTGGGGTTCTAAGGGCGATTCTAAGGGTCTGTGGCCGACAGGGGCCCTAGAAAATGTATAAATTGAGTATTTTGGCAGAATTGTTAGAGTTGTGGGGCCCAGTGTAGTATCTTTTTATGGGGCCCAAAATCCCTGGCAGTGCCCCTGTTACCCAGTAAGTCATTAAGAGTGATCTGAACAGCTCACAGACTCATAGTATGAAGCTCATCCTAAACAGTATAGGGATTCCATCTGTCGCTCGCTCTACCAGTTAACAACAATTTGAGCTGAAATCAAAAATGTAATATATATTATAGAGTATAGTGAGTACAGGTAGGTGTTGTCATGAAAGGGAACCCCTGCCATTAACTGTTAGCAATGTGCACTACTAAGCTCAGTTCAAGCTTAGTTCAAGCTGATTAATGCTGATTAGTTCAAGCTGATTAATGCCCCCCCCCCAACACTACACTTAGTAGTAAACCGTGAGGTCTGAACTGTGACCCAAGAGCTTCTTAAATCAAAGAAACTAAACGTAGCAGACACCTGACTTCAACTTCAGACCCACAGACAAGCAGCAACAGAAGGCAGCTCTAAAGGCCTGGCAGAACATATCAAGGGAGGAAAGCATTTGGTGATGTGTTAATGGGTTTCTGACTTCAGGTAGTCACTGACTGCAAAGAGATTAAAAATAACCCATATGTTGGTTGTAGGTTAGCTTGTCCAATTAAAGTGGCATGTCTCACCTTATTTGCTTCATTTACAATCCAAAGATTTTGGAGATGGAATTATAAGAACTGTATCGCTGTCCAAATACTAATATACCTGCCTGTATTTATAACCACTTCCTTTACTAAAGAACTGTTCAGTAAGTCAGGTTAAGGTTCCTTATTCTCCTGTAAAGTTTCCATATGAGGGATTTGAGGATTACACATTGGAGTCCATTTCATTCCTCAAGCGTACTGAGTGATTGTCACCTTAATGAATAAAGGACCTTAATGAATGAATATTTGTTATTTATTAGTTCAAATCATCAGACAGAACTGGAAAACTAGGGCCAGTGCTGGAGGCGGGATGCAGGTGATCCTTTCTTTCTGATTAAGTGTGCAAAATCAGGTTAATCAGGTACACTCTCCATAGATCATCTTCATCTTGTAGATTGACTTTGGGCCCCATCACTTAGCGAGCCAAAGTGCAATTATTGGTGCTTATGATCTGTTCTGCCTGGTATTTGCGTTCTGTTTGTGTTGGTGTCACATTGTGTGCCGCCGCCTTCTCGAGCCGACGAGTCCACCCAGACTTAAAGAGCAAAATAACAACACAAATGCCATCTGGAGCCACGGGTTTCAGTGGAGCTTAGGAGACTCAGCTGGTGTAGGTGGCCGATGAGCATGTGTCTGTGTGTTTGTATGAAGGGAACCATACAGACAAGAGAAAGTGATGGCTGACTCATCAGTGGGAGTTGGTTTAGTAGCTCTAAGGGCAAGAAGGCAACAGTGATACCTGGTGGTTATTCTTCCTTGTGCAAACACACAGACGGGGTGAGTCACAAACCTCTAGTTTGAACTAAAGATGAGATGCAGAGTCGCAGTAGAAAAACACTGTCGCCCCAAAGAGCCATTAATCAGACTTTTTTGTAAGCGGTTTTGTAAACTGGATCCAGATGATTGGGTCTGAAATGGACATTTGCAGTGTCCACCCATATGTTCAAAATTTGGACTGTCGAGGAAAGAGAGAATAGAGCTCAGGTTGCAACCCAGTTTTACATTCCGCCCATATCTGCTACAGGAGTATTGCCACAACACGCTATATTGTGTAAACGCTTCTAAGAACGTCAGTTTTGCCAGGATCTCCAAGTGTCATTACTGATTGGTCAAAATAAACAGTGTCACACAGAACTTTGTGATGATGGTGGACGTGTGTTCGGGAATATGTTGAAGCACATTGACAGGAGATTTTGAGTAGTTTAACTGTGCAGAACAGCATGGGAATGTTAGACGAATCCCAGTATGAAGTCGTGTGTAACACAGCTCACTGCCAATATGGCAAATCATGATGTAAAGAGCTTTATGTTTATCTGCTAAAGATGTAAAGATCTGTTTAGAGTTATGCAAAATTCCTTAAACATCTGGGACATGAGAAGGAGGCCACTTTGACTAGCTCATTTAGTCAGAGTACAGTAATGTGTAAAAACTGTTTATCAGGACAGTAAGTGGGTTTAAATGTTTTAATATAAAAAGCATTAATAAAGAAAAAGCAGCAAGTATTTAACTTGAAGTATTTGACTTTTTAAACTGAATTTCAAAATATATGCTATACTTTATTGAAGAACAGTTTATCTAGGTTAAATCGATTTCTACACTTAAAATGGAACAAATGTATTTAGAAAAAAGTGAGGCAGTCAGTTTCCCAGTATTTCTAATGTAACATAAACTTAACAATGTAAATTTCCAATTGATTATGTGTGCCCACATAAATGTTCATATAGTTTAAGGGGTTACCTCAATGAAATTAGATGATTAGATGCTATCAACAGAAAACTAGGTAGGTCTTCCTTTGGTCTTGATGATTGCCTTACACCGCTTAATCACATTTTCCTAGAAAGGTCCAAATGAATTCTTCACTGCTGTCCACACACCTATAGTTGGATATTTCCCCATCACACACTTATTCACACAGTCCCACAAGCTCTCAAAGCCATTTAAACCTCTCTCCTAACACACACCATCACTTGAGGAGCGTTGTGACACGCGTGCATTGTGTTGACAGATGGAGTCATTTTTTTCTTTGTGGTTATTCACCAGAAGATCCCTTCAAACATATCCGAAACAGAAGCCCAGTATTACCTGTGGGTACCACCCGGTGCCTGGTTTGGTAAATCAGTCCTTTATTAAGATAAATAATGAGTGCTGAACAAATATTTGAAAAAAATCCAATGGCTGGACATTTACTGCAAAAGCATGACATAGCATGGCATACAAATATGCAGATGGGACCTTTTTTGTGAATTTATACCAAAAAACAACTGAAAGTAGTGTACAGGCCACATATTATCCTTTCCACTTAGCTACATAACAGTGCGTCTCTTCAGCTGGTTAGCAGAGGTGGTTTTCCCTCAGATGTTACTGTAAATAGCCAGTTACTGATCATTTTGCTCTATACCCTTATCCTGGCCTACTGAGCTGCAGTGAAGGCAAAACAGTACATACACAACTTCACCTTCAAAGAGTGACTAAAACAATATAAGGTCATATAACTAGAAGTAATGGGTCAAATTCAGGGTTTCATACTGGACTCTGGAGAAAAAGAACATGACCGTGTCATGATGACGAGAACGATCTAAACTAGAGCTCTAGTTCTATAGCATATGCATACAATTGCAACCCAACCCAAGAATGCTGATTTTAAGATATTTAGTAGATTCTGTATGTCGGGCTGTGCTGTGTGTACTGCTGATGAGTTACTCATCAGCTTCTAAAAAATCCCCTGTAAAAGATATTTGAGAGAGGAACAAGGAAGAGCACAAAGAGTTGCCTTGTCACTTAAGTTACTGTTATGTATTTTTAGAAAGTAGTCAGTACTGTCTATTGTCAGAGCACAGACACCATGATGTTCTTGGAATGGGTCATGATGAGGTCAGCAAGTGCGCTCATGTTCTAAAAATCACAAAACTCGCAAATCATGATGTGAAATGGCTTGAACTATTGGTGAGCAGATAAAACCACAAATCACTGTTAAAAATAAATTTAGATGAATAAGGCTCCAGGGTAAATTCATGTCTTTCACACGCAGACAAATGTAATGAAGAAAGAGCTCAAGTTGGTTTCAGCAAGATTCGAGAGTTAATTTCATTCATTTGATGATGGCTTTTTAGCTCGACTGTATTGCTGGGCCGGGTGTTTCTCATCTTCTCTTGACAAGACCTCATAGATTCTCTATAGGGTTCAGGTCCAGAGATTTGACTGGCCAATCAAAGCAGAGTAATATCAAGGTCAGCAAACAGTTAGGTACTAATTTTGGCACTGTGGGCAGGTGCTAAGACCTGCTGGAAAAGGAAATCAGCGTCTCCATAAAGCTTGTCAGCAGCATGAAGTGCTCTGAAATCTCCTGGTAGACGCTGTGTTGAGTCTGTACTTGAAATGAAATGCAGTGCCAGACCAACACCCGCAGATAACATGGCACCCCAAACCATCACAGACTGCTGAAACTTTCATATAAAAGAGGACTGTGTGCCACTGAGCAACAGTCCAGTTTTTTTTTCTCCTCAGCCCAGTTTGTACGCTTGTGACGTTGTTTCTGGTTCAGCAGTGGCTTGATGTTAGGATTGCAGCTGATGTAGCCCCTTTCCTGGAGATGTCTGTGTGTGGTGGCTCAAGACTGTGTTCATCCTTGTTGCTCCTGTACATTTTCTTAACCCCTTTTTCCCTTCTAGTCAAATTTCCATTAATATGAAAAAAAAAACACTCTGCAAACAGCCAGCCTTTTATTTTTTTTTTTTTTAGCAATGACCTTCTGTGGCTTACGCTCCTTGTAAAGGGTGTCAATAGTTATCTTCTGGACAACTGTCAGAAATGTCACTTTATGTGTAATGAATATAAAAGATGACAGTTTACATTTTTCCATTGAATTAAGAACCCAAATGACAATATTTTTGGGGATGCACATATACCTATTTAGATGATCATTGGTGGTTTAACTTATCAAGGCCTCTAACTTACTGTTAGTGATCATAATGGACTACGGTTGGTAGCTTCTCTGTGCCAACTCACAGTACAATGGGAACATCCAAGGAGCTCAGAGCAGATCAGAGAATGGGGACTGTAGATCTAGTCTGTTGGATCCATTATGTCTCTTAGAAACAACTGCAAATTCCAAAATCATAAGCAAAAACAATTGAATCAGTTATTATATGATGTAGTCCCAAACTGTCACCCTCAGCTGACAGTAATTTAGTTAGAATGGCTGGAAACATTCCACGAATCACCAAGCCAGCCTGGTGCTGCTGAAACACTAGTGTCACTGTCTGCACTGTCAAGTGAGTTTAACATTACCATGAACTTGAGAGGCTGCTGCACCTGCTTTAAAACATTTTCAGGCTGTAAAAGTGTAAAAGTGAGGCATTTAACCCCAAGTGTGTTTTGCTGCCAGTGAAAAGAAATATAAAAAGGAGTTTTAGAATTTTTTATTTTATCTCAAACCATCAGATAGGTAGTTGAAACATGGACACAATTGAGTGTTCCAACAGGACAGTGACCCCAAACACACATTAAAACTGGTTGTGGAATTGATAAAGCAGGCTTACATTAAACCTTTAGAATGGCCTTCCCAAAGTCCTGACCTGAACCCTGTTGAAATTGTGAAACTGAACCCATGTGAATTGTTCTTAAAACAACAAAATTAACTAAATTCTGCAAATGTCATCACTTTAGTTTGTTTCTGAAATGAACAAAACAAAACAAAAACAAAAGCTTTTCTCATCCCTCATGTTCTACGTTTATTTGTGTACAGTTACATTTATGGCATTTAGCTGACGCTCTTATCCAGACCGACTTACAAGGGCCAGTGTAGTGTTAGGAGTCTTGCCCAATGACTCTTATTGGTGTAGCACAGCATAGTCACCCAGACTGGGAATTGAACCCCAGTCTCCCACATGGTGTGGTAGCTCAGTGGCAGGTAGTGGTGTTATCTGTTGCACCACACCAACCACTTTAGAACAAATTTACGTTCCATTCCATTCAAGATGATACAAAATGCAATTCTCAGGAAGTCTTTATTTTTGCTGTCTCACGCTTTTTGCCAATGGTGACCATCCTGATATGATTAACATATGAAAATTGCTACATCACAAAGGAATACACCCGGTAAAGCATTGCCTGCTCAGTAAACCTGCAGAATAATATCGCCAATTTTAACAGGCTGCCTAGTTACATTTAGGAAACCCTTAAACAACAGTGTTCTTCTGTTTATATGTATGGGTCTATACATGCTCCCATCCCATAGTGACTTGCCCGAAGTGTTCTCACTGGTGCACAGGGGCGGATTGTGTACTGTGAGACGTCTGTATGTGGGATGGCGAAGATGCATATGTCATTGCTTTGCTTGAACTTACCTTTTTATGGCCAGCCCTGCTATTACATGGTCTCAGTCTGCAGACTACTGCATTGTACATATATGTCTATCAATATTGCATTACATTTTTAACAGACTGATTTACAGTAGGAGGCAAGTGCTGAGTGTGGAGTGGAGTTTGAGTGCTTTAACTGGGTTCCTGCCTAAAAGGGTAAACAAACCCTGGTCTTCTATGTGTGGGATGGTTTATTATACATGGGTGATATCAATGTTGAATGGTTAAAATCTGTAACTAGAGTGAACTACCTAGGAAGCAACAACAATTTAACAACAATAAAAGCATTTTACTGGAAATTATTATTTAAATCATCATTATTTAAATAATTTGTCTCAGCAATAAGAGTTGTTGCTCTCAAAAATTTTAGATCACATTAAATCACATAAAGATTTTTGGCATTGGTTCATGTTTTTAAGACTTTTTATTCTCTTGCTTTAGTAGTAGTAGTAGTGTCTGAACTGTGATGATATGGACTTTTTGATAACTTGATTTTGTTTTAGATTTTTTTATTTACTTATTATTGTATACATTTTTATATTGCCTGTAAAGCACTTTGTGAGATGCTCTGAAAAAGTGCTATATAAATAAAGATTACTAGAACAGATTTTCTCATTTTGAAGAAAGTAGTTGAGATCTTCTGACCTAGTTTGAAGAGCATAGTTTGGTTCCAGATCCTGGACGTCCCCAGACAGTGCATGACTTTGTGAAATTTCATCACTGGCTCACCTGATTTAACGTCATTCAGTTGTTTTTTTTTTACATTTACCAAACCAGGTGTTGGATGATAACTATAAATAATATTAGACTCCTCCCAGAAGGAGAGCTTTGGAGATGTTTTAATGAACACAGTACTGTAAGACCATGACCTTTTGTATGAATTTTATTTTTATTTATGCTAACATTGGTGTTTTACTGAGTAAGTAAATTCTTACTGCCCAAATAAGGAGCTTTTCAAATCCAATTCTCACAAAGGCCTAAAACTTTTTCATGGCACTGAATATCTCTGGCCATACCTACACTCACCAAGCACTTTATAGAGAACACTAATATTGGGGAGAGCCTCTGTTTGCTCTTAGAACAGCCTAAATTCTTTGTGGCATGAATTCCACAAGCTGTAGTAAACATTTCTTTGAGATTCTGGCCCATGTTGATGTGATTGCTGCACACAGTTCGGCAGATTTTTCAGGACCACTTTTATACTGTGAATCTCCCGTTCCACCACATTCCAAATTGTTTCACACTGGAAAGGCCACCAAAGAACACTTAACTCATTGTCATATTCATGAAATCACTTTGAGACCATTTGTGCTTTCTAACATGGTGCATTAGAGTGCTGGATGTAGCCATCAGAAGGTTAAATTGTGGTCATAAAGGGATGCAAATGGTCAGCAGCAATACTTAAATAGACTGTGGACAACCAGTTTTGGCTTAGCCTGGGCCCACAGCAGTCTCAGGTTGCTGTTCTTGGCTGAGGTAAGAGGTAAGATTTGTGAGAGACAGACAGAGAAGGTTACTACGGTTAACAAGCTACATTTAAGACAATGGCAGATCAAGTTCTCATACAATAGGTTTAAGATATGAAGTTGATATGAAGTTTTCCTAATTTACCTAGCATTTATGTGCAAGGTCATTGCTCTCATGCCAGTTAACACAGCCATCATTGAATGCAATATATACTCTTAAAATTGAAATATTGTTTAGATCTCTTTTAAAAGCAAAGGGTCATCTATGGCTAAGTATACTATCTTTTGTTTGCTCCAGTTTTATATAGTCTGAACCCAGCCTAGTAACCCACTTAAGACTGCACTGCAGAAAATGTTATCTTGTCAAATAAAATTTAGTGATATATATTTCAGATTTCTCTTCATTTACATAATTCGTTAGAATAGTCTATGATTATCTAACATATTTTCCAACATTTTAAGGTATATCTTGGCACAGCTGTCTTATCACATGTATGTATGACATATACTGATGGGTTGTGTAATTGCAGCAACTTACTATTTGTCATATCACAAAAAACAATTGCATGGGTTCTTCACACTCACACTCTCTATTACTTTATGGCATTGCTCAAAAAAACATTTGAAGCATCTTTATTTTTTAAAGAGCTAGAATTTGACTTGGCAATTGCCAAAGATGTACAAAGACTATAGTAAGACTGAAGTAAATTAGATGAAGAGATGAAGTTATAATTCTGGCAAAAAAAAATAAAAAAATAAAATGGATTATAATTTAATTCAATGATGTGAACTGTCATTTTACAGTTGATTTGACAGTTGTCCAGAAGTCAATCAATGATACCCTTCACAAGGAGGGTAAGTCACAGAAGGTCATTGCTGAAAAGGTTGCTGTATAAATTGCTGTTGCTGTACAAATTATATTAATGAAAAGTCATCCCCATGTGTTTTCCCTCTCATTTTCATTTAACTCATTTCCAAACAGCTAGCAAATGTGGAAGAACAGACCTGAAGCTGTCATTGCTGCTCAAAAAAGGTGGCTCTACCAAGTGAATGCTTGTGCCAACTGCATTTTGCAGCATTTTATTTGATTTTGTAAAGATCTGACAAATAATAAATCTTATTTTTTAGGTCTTCGGTCATCAGATTTCTCTTCCACCATTGCCCAAACCAAGCAGTGCTTAGTTTGTTATTGGTTATGATTGACCACTGATCTGGTCAGGACATAAGTCAGCTTCATTTGAGGAAAAAAAACTCAGGTTTTTGCTAGAGAACCTCAGACCTTTATTACAGCAAACTGAAAGCAGACTATTACTGCAAAGATTTACATAATTATATTGGAATCATATTTACGGTAAAGTCCTGACAATAATAAACCTACAATAAACCAATATTGTGGTGCTTTGTTAAGTAGACTAAAATAAGTCAGGTGTTTCCACATTTTTATTGTTTCACACAGCTTATGAGTGTTTTATATTGCTGTTGAGGAATTATAATGAATGATATTAATGAGTTTAAAGGAACCAACATGTTTATTGTAGTTGTGGGTGGGTGGGTAGGTTTATAACTTCTCTGTTTATCAAATCTGTTTATTGCAATACAACCAAGGAAATGTATTCTAAATATTTTGTTCAATGCATTTAAATTAGCATGGACTTTGATACTTTGGCTTTGAGAGTTTCCTGAAGCTCAACAAGGACTATGAGATGTTTTTGAAGATTAAATGACATTGTTGCCCATATTATCTAACATGAGAGCAATGATTTACTTGATTTCCTTTCTGGGAAATCGTTGAATCATTTCGGTCCATTTATCCAAGAACTGTAATTTAGTTATTGAAAATGCAATGGTTATTCATAACAGTGTGCATTACAGTTACAGTACAATCCACTACAATAAACAGCTGCACACAATCAGATATTGTAAAACTATAAAAACTAGAAGTACCTTACCTTCATTTTTTCCCCTTTCCTGTAAAAAAGATGGTGTAGTCCCTTTTGTTCTGCAGCAGTGCTTGCCAAATCTGGTGTCTGTTTGCACCACAAGCATATTCGGACACTCCTACACCCCAGTCTTGGGTAGCTTCGGCCTGTTTTTGGCAGTGGGTCAGCCTGCAAGAGTTGCTGTCTTGAAAGACAGCGGTCCTAAAAAGCCAGACTGACTGATTTATTTCTGCCAGCCATGTTGAAAAGTACATCCAATGCATTGTCCTTTGGATCATGTCACCAAATTGAGATTCTTAACAAGGGAAAATATCAATTTTGATACATGAGAGCAAACCCTGCTGCACATTGAATTGGCATCATCAAACTGCCAGCTTTACCACAATAGCCAAAGCAAACTGGCAAGCTTTATCAAATGAATGTAAAAAGATATTATTTGTTCCTTACAAAACAGACGAACTGTGATGCTGGGTAGCTACTTTCAGTTCAGAGGAACAAATTGACAGTTGTGTCCTAATAGTTTCATAGGAAAGCAACTTCCTTACCTTTTCTTTTGCCTGATCCACATGCTAGTCAACTCTGATAGCAGCCTTTTTGGTGAGGCCATGATCTGCAGATCACACAAGGAGTTAAGGAGTCAGGTTCAGATGTCTGTAACTGTTGGGAGCACGATACATGATTAAAACATGCTGTTCTTCTGATGTCTGTTAGTAAATTGTCATTGATTGTAATTGTAATTTGAAAATTGTAATTGAAAATTAGGAGCAATGCTGCATTTTTTTACCTTCTACAGTGTTAGAAACATTCAACTGTTCCCCTATGACCTAAGTCATTGTCGCATGCAGATTTCAGGCAGGAACTACTATGCAGTTTAATGGCTGATCTAATTAGTTACTGTTGGTTATTTTTCATGCTATCATACTGGGATTACTGTAAACCTGTCAAGACCTGTTTACGAATAATGAATTCATAAAAGGTGGACTTGTGTTCAATCAATGCAGCCATAATTCATCCCAAGTGTATTTTTTATTGCTTCTTCCACCACTTCCAGTAACTCTGCCTACTTCTTATGGTCCACATAAGGCTGAAGAAGCTTCCTTTTATTTTCTATTTTTAGTGACAGGGTGGAGACCTTTGATGAACACATCAAAGAACTATAAAGATTCTCCTGTCCAAAAACAATGTGTCTCAATACAGTAAACTTTTAAAGCTTGTGTAAAGAGTACATAACATGTCTGGTAGGGAGCTAAACAAATCTCACTTACAGATCTTACAACATGTTCTTCTGTTATTACACATGGATGCACGCAATAACTTCATGATCCTCCACTTTGTGCTCTCCAGTCGACCTCAGGCCAGCAATAATTCATATTGCTGCAATAATTTGCACTGCACCCATCAGATCCAGTTTAAAGCATGTGAGATGTTTGCTCTTCAGTTTTGAAACCAAGGAGAGATTTTACATTGTGCCATATAGAGGGAAAGAACATGGGGGTGATTGCCCTTGCAACCTCATTGACTGAATTTTAAATTCATCAATGTTTGAGAAATGTTCTATTGCTTTGAATTCAAGCATTTTCAGCAGGTCCATGTATTTACTTCTGTTTATGCACTGGATTCTTTATGGGAATAACACCATTATTTTCAGGATTTCTGCACTAGTCAATGGTGCAAGTCATTCAGAGTGATTAACTGAAGAAACCTTGACTTGTAATGTCTGCAATACAAATATAGCCAGGATGATGCACATAAACAAGTAGGGAAAGGTACAGTGCCCTCTGTGATGACAGAGACACTGATATTTCACTGATATGTCTCTCAACTCCAAAGTACACACTCCAGACTTTAAAGAGTATTTGCAGACATTTCAGCGTCACTATATTGAAATTACAACACTTTTTTTTAACAAACCCCCCTTCATGTAAGGGTCCCATAATGTTTGGGCAATGGTAGTCATGTTTAGTACTTTGTTGCTTACCTCCTGCATGCAAGTCTGCGATTCATAGACGTCCCCAGGCTCTATGTATTGTCTCTACTGATGCTGTCCCAAGCAGTTCATGCTTGTTCAGGGCCTTGTTCCTTCTAAGTTTCTCTTTAGCATATGGAACACATGCTCAGTTGAATTTTAATCAGGTGACCGGAAGAACTTTCCACTTTCTACTTTGAAAAATGCCTAAGTTGCCGTAGCAATATGTTTGGGACGTTCCTCCATACCTCAGAATTCACTGCCTTCAGCTGTAACGTCATTATGAAGATAAGTGTATCTCATGTATCAGTACTCATGGCAGCCATACATGCCCAAGCCATGAGGCCACCACCTTGAGGTGTGCTTTGGATCACAAGCAGTTCCTTTGCGCTTGCCATCACTTTGATACATTCTCATCTTGGTCTCCTCTGTCAAAAGACCATTTCCCAGAATCCAACAGGCTATTTTAAGCACTTTTTAGTGTATTTTGCTGTTTGAATCTTGCAGTGTAACCTCTGTATTTCTGTATTTCTGTTCATGAAGTCTTTTGCGGATAGTAGTAGTCTTTGGCATATATACACAAGTATACATGTGTCCAAGATTCCTGATGCATGGTGGAGTCTAGGACATGCTGCCGTTCTTCCTTTCACTCTGCTGCAGCAGTGAGAGCAGAGTTAGAGCTAGAGCTTTGTTCGTTTATTTCCAGATGGAGGAATCGCCATCACCATCTTCACCACCTTCAAATGCTTGTATGTGGCCTAATGGCCTGAGATCTTTTTAGCTGTAGTTTAGATTAGTTTACATAGAGTTATGCTCAGTGTTTTAAGCTGCTCTCCTCACTTGTTTTTACAGATGAAACACTTGTATGTGGCAGGTTGCTGTCAGTTCTGTTTAACCTTTCTTTTGGGTGAGTTTGTATAGAGAGTTAATTGAAGACTCCATGTACCTGAACTCTGTCTTCTACATCCCTGTCCTTGTACTACTGCAAGCATTTGAAATAATAGAAACAATGATACTCAAACGTTTGACTGCTTTCTGTAATAACTACATAACACAATACCCATACATTTACTTTCAGTACTTAAGTAGTACATTGTAAAAGTACTAAGTACTACTTGAAAAACTTTAGTACTTTCACTTAGGTATGGAGCTTAAAGAACACTTCTACTCAAGTCACATTTTTGAAAGATTACTTGTACTTTTACTCAAGTCTGGGTCTCTAGCACTTTATGCATGCCTGTACAACTGGTTGTGGTCCAATGAGCTAAATCTGTTCTGCTAACATTTGTGCCGTGCTACGAGTCCTTCCCTTTGCCTTGACAAGAATTCAAAGAATTCAATTCTTTCAAAGAAAGCGTGAGTAAGAAGCAATAGCCATAAACTGTGCTCCACCAAGATTTTTATACATGACATACAGTTCCTCAATAAATAATCCTTCCTGATCCTCACAGCTAACTGTGCTGTTATCAAGAGGAAGAGTCCTGATTAATCTGCAGCTTCAGTTTAAGAGCACGGAATTTCAGCGGAACACTTAGGGAATTTTCCCACTCCTTTCTTCATGTTTAGTTGAGAAGAGCATGGTGGGTGTATGTGGGCTGGTGGAGGGGTTGGCTGGCCTGTTCATGAGATACCCTGTTTATTTGGTCAGTATTTCTCTCGTTTCCTTCCTCCTTTTACTTTCCTTTATCCCAGAAGGAAAAAAAAAACTAACATAGATGCCATCTTTGAGAACAGTTTCCTGTAACAGTTTACCTGGAAATTAAAACTGTTATTGTGCTACAATACAATGTACTGTGTGGTCAGTACGTAGTAACAACTCCTTTGGAAAGAATCATAGCTTTGAATGCTTTCTGTAGTGTAGAGTATTTTAAGAGTATTTTAATCTTTGTTCTTGGACAGATCTTCGCCCATTCGTTCATATACAAGGCACAGAGCTATGTTGTATTTTTGGGAGATCTATCCACATATATTTAATGATGTTTACGTAACTGTGCAAGACTATAGCAAAACCTTCACCACGCTCCTCTTGATGTAGTCCGTTGTGGATTTTGAGGTGTGTTCAGGATCATTATCCTGCTGTAGAATGTTTAAATCACTGTGATGGTTAAATCGCTTCATTGAATTACCTCCTTCTAATAGTGAAATGTTCCCTGTGCCACTGGTTGCAGCACAAGCAGACGCACTGTTGTGCACCCTTTTTCCTGCAAAATACACTAGTGTTGCTTCTAGAGGACACAAATAGGGACTGGAACCCTGAGGCTGCATCCCATTCCACATACTACCACACTAAATAGCATGGAAATGGAAAACCACCATTAGAAGTGCATTTATTACAATAGTATGTACAAAAAGAGTCAGTCTATCAATCCACAGACAGAAGAAAAACCCACCTGAAAGCAGTGACAACCCATTAGATGACAACTTTAATTTATATATTTTAATCTATAGAACACAGGAATATACTATATGGCATAAATAAATATTTACATTTGCTCACTCTATAGCCACTGCATAGATCGTTTTACACAGAACACTATATCGGGTCGCAGACATGTTGCTTTTCTCTTGTTCGGTTGCTGATTCGCATAGCCTAACATCTGTGAATTTACAGCGCATTTGAAAGATGTAGCACAGGTATTGTGATTTTGATGGATGTGTTTTGTGATTTTGCAGCTCTTCATTGTTCAGTGTGTTGGGCTTTCTTATCATTACGGCCAAAAGGTTCTATTCTAACCTTAGAATAGACCTGTTCAGATGTTACATCACCACTGTAGAGTCTGCTAAATCTTTCTGAAGTTTTTTTGCAGTCGAAGAAACAACAAGGTCATTCCTATCATTGCCTTCAAAAGATCAAAAAATGAAATTGCTCATTTACTTTAATTTGATTAACTTAATGAAATGGTTGCTTAACTCTAGTGGCCAGATGGACCAGATGAATGAATTCAATGGCCAGTTTAAAAGTAATTTTTTTATTATTACTCTTTGTTCTTAGCTACCACGGCAGCTGGGGTTGCAGACTTGGCCTTTACTTGCGAAACATGAAATGTACAGGACATTAAAAGGCAGCAACATTTTATTGACTCAATTCTGTGATTCTTGTGACAACATCTGTTGTGAAAAGTGCTATATATATATAAACAAATTTGAATTAAATCAAATTGTGCTTTTTTTGGAAATGGAAATGTTTAAAAACAAATAAACATAACAAATGAATGTAATTATATAATTTGAAAAGTACAACAAAAAGCAGTAATAACTCTCAACCTCTAGATCTTAAAACCCAATGATTTACTGGTCATTTTCAATGTTTAGCAAAATGTAACATTTCTAATGTCAAACTGCTGAAACCTTTGATTTATTGGTGAGGCCAACATGCCAGATTATAAACTTTCATGAGTGCCTAATAACTCAATCGAAAAATACACTCTTACAACAGTCCCCACACCATCTGTAAACACTTGCAAAAAAGTTTGATGGCAGTCTCACATTTTGTAATACAGGTCCCTTAAACAGTAGTAAAATTTAGTAGTAGTAGTTACAGAATTCAGAATAGTAGTTACTCACCAGTCTCATTACTTCGGTCAAAAGCTGTTGTCACGAGCACTTTTTGTGACTCTGCAAAAGGTCTCATAAACCAGTTCTCTTCACTCAATACTGGTACAACAAACAGACAGCATCAGAGCCTGCATGGGATACAGTATGTGCCTGTAACAGTAACTTGCCTCTAAATGACACTGATTTTTTGAAATGTTTGTTTTGAATCCTGTATTTGGCTATATTTTATTTTTATATTTTGTATATTTTATGTTTCATTTTATGTATTTTATTTTATTTTATGTTTAATATTTTCCAAATATAATTGTACATTAAAATGTTTTAGAAGTGTGTTCTCTGTAGCATTTCGGGATATGTACTAATATATGTATATAAAGTAAGCAATACAAGTTATTTTACCGAGGGGGTCAATACGCTTGCATCCGATAGCATTATAATGTAGGCTACACTCTGGATGTTATTTGATTCCCCCTGAATTCTCAGAATTCAACACACCTTCTTTAAAACTGTAATTGCAGGTTTTATTCTTTTCAGACCAATTTGACCTGTGCAATGTGTTAGGTTAAGCATGACAGTGCACTTTTTATCCATAGCATAAGACAGTCGTAGAACAACTACTCAAGTACCACTGTTTTTTTTATAGAATTATGGGACATTAGTGATATTCAACACATTCGTTTCAATGTAATTTGTTCTTCACATGTACACTTACGGCTTTCAGCTGATTTAGCTGACTTACAAGGTTACTTGTATTACAGAGGTGGGCCAATGTAGTGTTAGGAGTCTTGCCCAATGACTCTTATTAGTGTAGCGCAGCCCAGAAATCGAGGCCCAGTCTATTACATGGTGTGGTAACTCACTGGCAGGTAATGGTATTATCCGTTGCGCCACACCAACCACATGTCTTTTATAGAGTCTTTTTTGGCCTGGCTGATATACAGTAGTGTATTGATGTTGGAGATCTCTTTCTATATTGTAATGTAGAGAGATTAAACTGTAGAACCGCAATGCAGCTACTGAACAGGATGTTTTAGGATGTGGACATGTGATAACAACTTAGAGACACTTCTGTCTGGTATATCTTCTAAATACAGTCAAAGGTCAATGAGTTAATGCTTCTACTGCTGCACCTGTAGTGCCACAGGTGAGCATGAAAAGGGGGCGGTGCCTCAGCCTGATCCTCACCTGAGCCTCTATTGGGCATGAGGAGGAGCAATGCCTAAAGGAGGGATGGTCGAAGGCACTATATACATGCCAGAGTCTGACAGAAACATTAAGTGAGAGTGATTACAGAAGAAAAGTGGGCACAAGTAAGAAGAAATGGTCCGGCAAGGAAGAATAGCCAGATAGTTTGACTAAGTAAAGCCTTACAAGGTCAGAAAGGTTAAGCAAATGCTAGGCAGCAAGTGCAAGAAAATAACAGCAAGTGTAAGAAAAGACAATAGCTAAGACCTAAGCCCTTAACTTCACCAGCAAAACCTCTGCAACATGCTACTTTTACGGCGGCTCAGCCTTGTCCTCACTGCGCTGTTGGTCTCTGGCACGCTGTGCCAGGCTGACATATTTCGGAACAGTGAGTCAAGCGGGTCCACCGGGTCTGAGACGTCAACCAGTGAGAGTACCAACTCTACCACGACCATCACAACGCTACCCATCGTCACTTGGAAATGGCACCACATAGAAACTCCTTACTTGGTGGCCCTGTGGGTGCTGGTCTGCTGGCTTTGTAAACTAGGTAAGCCTCTCCTGGCATCTTGCCTTTTGACTACTGAATCATTGCCTGTGTTGTGATGATACACCGGCAAATTGAACATGTGCACTCTTAGCTTTGCCTGACCAAAATGATTTTTTGGAGTTTTTTGTGTGAATAATTGATTTATTCATTTATTTATTTTGTGTCATTCGCTTGCACTGACAATGAAAAGAATATTTTATTAGACACTTATAAAAGTGACCAAAAATGCTTCAAAGTGATTTCGATTATATGCTTTTTAGTTGCTATGCCTCTGTAAACTTTATTTGTTGAAATTTCATGTATGAAAAGTATCATTATCCTTGGTAAAGTGAATGTAGTGTATCTTTAAAACATTTTAAATGTCTCAAAATCCAGGAAGATCCATGAACTCGAATAGTATTGTATTGTTTTTATGTCATTACTTTTTACTTCTAAGGAGTTTAGAGGCTTGTTGGAAGAAAATAGCTTCATGACACTAACTGAACTCGACAGCATCACATGCTTTAATCATTACACTCATTTCCAAATGGAAGATGTGGGCCGTGTGATGTGATAATGTGATGGAGATCCGTTATTTACATCCTTCACTGTTAAAACGAACTAAATTGCATGTAAAATGAAATCCAGCTAAATTTCACGCAGTTCTGTATCAACGCTGTAGCAGCATTTTCAAAATTCGACGGCCGGCCTGCTATGCACGGTGAATTCTGGTGGGAGTGTCTGATAAAGCAGTGGCTATTATTAAAATATGATGTAGTATAAGCTGTAACAGGCCTATTCAGCCTAACCCAGTTGCATTGTTATAACTTTTCCATTAAGTGGTCTATTTTGTATTGTAGTAGAATCGGATTTTAAAAAACTGTCAGAGCTTGTTGTACAGGTCAGAGCAAAGGATGTGTGTGTATGTATCTTTCAATCAAGGGAGGAAGGTAACTCTTTGAAGGGTCATGCAGAAGATCAGTGTGAGCTTAAAGCGCCCTTGGTTAACCTGCTGTCTGGTACGTAATGTACCAATGTATGGAGGACGTTTCAGCTCAGGAACCTTTTCTTATTATGGCAACATCTGCCACCCAGAGGTCACCTTGATGCAGTGCAGCACTCTTTGAAAGCACTCTTAAGTTCTGTGCCAGTCACAGTCTATTAAATTAAGGCTCATAAATTATTCTAGAGCTAAAAAGAGGGGCAAGATTAGCAACCAAAAATGGTTCTTCTATGGTTCTTTCTAGCACTGTCATTGAAGAACCACTGTTAGTCCATTAATGAATCTTTGGAGCAGTAATGTAGAAGACATCTGAGTGAATGTGAATGTAAAGAAGAAAAAGGGTGTCTTAAATGGTTGTTTCTGGCTTTTCCATCACTTCAGCTAGAAGTTCATAGAATTTCTCTAAACTACAAACCTTGGCAATTAATGCAGGAGATAATTTAATTAACACTCTATTAGAGGAGCCACTTTTGATCACCTACAGAACCTTCTTCACTGAAACATTTCTTGTTATTGAGGTGTGTGTTTGTGGCCTTGTGGCCTTGTGAGTTTAAGCAACCCTCAAAATTGTGAGAGTGCTGATGAACATGCTTTTAGTTTGGATGCCTTTCTAATGTAAAATAATACTTACTCATTATAAATAATATTATCAGCATAACAATGTGTGTAGTAAAATGTGAAATTTGAACATTTGTGCATAAATTTCTTCTGAATTTTTAAATGTTCAGATTGTCCCCCTCCTGCTTTAATGACAGAATGGGTTTGAGAGGTTTATCTGAATAATAGAGATAATATTGAGGCGTTCACCTGCTCCAACTGAAATATTCACCTAGAAATAGTCCTGAATTTCTAATATTTCTTCTTCATTTCACTTCCTAAATTCTAACAAAAAAACACACCACCCTGTTCTTAGACCTTCGGAGCTCACGGCTGATGTGAAACCAAAAGTCAAAATCTGTTCATTATCTTCTGTTCTTATTATCTTCATATTATTCGTGATCTGTTCATTTGTAAGTCATTGGTGTTATGAGTCCCTGGAGACTAAATTAAGCTCTGAGGAGTTCTGACGCTCAAGCCATAGAGTTAAAGGAATAACGGAGCCAGATTGTCTAATATCTCCAAGATCAAATGAAAGCTGATAACTACATATTAGTGTGATGCCATTTGCATAGTGCTAATGTGTGGCTATTTGCTTTTGTTCATTATAAGCAACATTGGCTTAATTGAAGTGTTTTTTGAAGGCACTGCCCCTCAGGCACTAATAACAACACAATGTTGCCAAAACTCTTCAAAAAGACTTCAAAAAGAAACATCACCCCTAGTGTTTACCCTTAGTATACGGCGAGTTTTTCTCCTCTTGCAATGTCTGTTCTCGCTGCCTGGAACTGTGTGGAACTGTGGAAATACCCTGGGTTAATAATGGATGGCTTTAAATGACTAATGACCCGCTTGCGTAATTCGCCCGTCCTTGAAGTAGCAAGATGCTATGCCAGGTTGGCTAGAGCAAGGAATTTTGCTATACATATTTTGCTGGTGAGTCATGAGCACGTCCAAAAAAAACAGCCACTGCCACTACAGCGCATGGTTATGGTTCAAATGTTATTAAATACTAAATGCTGACAGAAAACGGAAAGTCTGTGTAAGGAACTCAAACATTCCCTGACCTCTGTCTGCTGGGTTAGGGTGATCTGTAGCATGTGGTCGATTGCCACAAGTAAAACCTTGAGACATTTTATCTGTGCTTAGAAAAATTCAAGAAACTGTTGACTCAAAATACCCTGATCCCAGAAGCCAATCGGCAGGTGCTGAAACAGCCACTACTTGACTTTTGTAATAGGTGTGTTTTAAGTCAACAGGTTTTCTATTCATTTCTAAGCAAAAGCAGAATATTCCATTAAGAAGCTCAGCTAAGTTTAGCTGTATTGGTTGCGGAAACCTCTGAAAAGTGTCACTACCTATTCTTCTCAGCCTCTGAGAGACAGAGCTGGATATTAGAACAGATTCTCCATAATTCCCCTAATTCACCCTAATTCTGTTTGGAAATCCAACTCAACGGAAATACATCTCCAGGTCAAAGGTTATACTGAAAATGTATAATGCTACAACCTACCGCTTCCTTCCACCGGAAAGCTCGCTCACGGACGTTGTGAAAGGATCACATCAATCATTAAAACAAGGCATCCGCGGAGGGAGAGGGTGTTAACTTTTTTTGATGAAAGTTTGTTGAATCATTTCAGCTCGGTTACTGAAAAAATGCCTGGTTCTGATTTAATGTCCGGTTCTGGAAAGATGCGACATTTCGAAGCACATTATGTTTGGCATATGAAATAAAACACCGGACATTCAAAGGCTTACAACTTCTTAGAAAGAAAAGGACAAAACTAAGGCTTACATTTTTTTTACAACATCAAACCCTTACACATTAGATAAGAAGGACACCAAAAGTACCCAAGAGTCCAAAGTTTCCAGAAAGAACAATGGCAACTAAAAAGCCCCTGCATGCTACAAATGCCAACTTCAATCAATGTAACGATTCCTGAGCACAGTCTGCACCCAAAAATACCCACGGTTGTTGACAGTTATGAGAAATATGAAATGAATTTGGTTGTACTGATCACCCTGGAATTCCCTTCGCTGGAGTTACGATTAAAGTAACAATGATCTGGTATGCATATTTGAATCCTCCATACTTTATAGCATTTTCCCCATGCCTGGTCTTGGAGAACGTCTTGCCCTGCATAGGTATTTTTTATCTAGTTAAACACACCATATCTAACTAATCAGGTAAGCAATCCACCTTTTCTGCATTGTGCAGAAAGTGGACACGTGTACCTCAAGACCACAGCTGTGAATCTCTGTGTGCATTTTTTGGACAGCAAATAGAGAAATACACAACCATTCAAAAGTTTTTAAATGTTATTATGCTATAATAATTTACACAGCATCAAGTTAAGTATTACAAACTATTCACCAAAACAAGTTTTCAAAAATTCTGTAAAGAAGAATTACAAATAATATCCTGTAATTATTATTTTTTTTATTTAGCTTTTTTTTTATATCCATTTTAAAATTATAAAATATTGAATTGAATTGTTTCTGAGGCAGCTTGCAGGACTTGGTGTCAAATTTATAAAATGTCTAATTCTAAAAAAGACATGACAACCTTTTTTACTATTTACTCCAGTAGCATATTCAAATGGTTTAAGCAATAGGTCCATATTAGAATACATTTATGAAAAAAGGCTGATGCTACAACAATTGGCAATGCCTTTATTTAATATAAATGATATATTTGTAAAATATATGCAATGAGTGTGTATCCCACAATTTTTGTTTTACTTTTGAAAGAAAAAATAGACACCCTGTATCTCAAATTATTAGAATATTTTATAAGATCAAACAGAAAAGGATATACAATACAGATATTATATTTTATATAATATATAATATATTATATTTAATATAAAAAGGCTTTAATAGGTACTCTGTAACCAAAAATCTCACTCTGTTAAACATGACACACTAACTTTGTGTGCCAGGAGGAGGTTCTTAGCCCCCTCAACAGTTTAAAAGTCTCCATTTGTGTTTCTGCGGCCTTATCGCACCACTGCCCCCTCACTAACCAGGGTCACAGGACGACAGGATCAAAGTGTGAGGCAAGGGGAAAGAAGGAGAGGAATTAGAGGAATTCAAAACCGACAAACAGAACCAAGAGGGTCCATCATAAAAGTGCATGAGGGATCCTACAAGCTCTCCGCAATTCTGGTAGTAAGGATACTTTCAGAAGGGCTCGCTGGACTGTAATTAGTCACCTAGCTTCAAAGTAGCTGAACCTGACCCTGCAGGTGTGGAGGTGACTGAAGTAACTTGCTGAGAAGTTTTGGCCCTGATTTGTTTGCGTGTCAGAATGTCAAGCTCTACCTATCTTGCTTTGCTGGAGGCCATAATTCTTACCTGTAGTGCCTTGGCTGGAGAACAGACTGAAGAAGCAGAGAGCCTGCAACATCAAGCAGAGACAAACTCAACCAATGCTTTCATAGTGAAGGTACAATGGCATCACGTGGAGAATCCGTACCTTGTAGTGCTGTGGATACTTGTGGCCGGAGTGGCAAAGATGTCTGGTATGTGACTTTGAAATAATCAAGCAAGTAATCGTTACCATCTTCTAACCTCTTAACGCAGCAAGGCTTATTACACACCAAGGTGTACAGAGACTTCTGTACAAACTGGTGGGGCTATTCTTAGGTAATAGAAGTTTGTAGGAACACTTTCGGCCCATAGGCTGGTTAGGAGGTGGAGGCTGGCTATAATCTGTATATAAACATTTTGTAGGAGAACAGGTATGTGTAATAGCTTAATAAGTAAAGTAATAATATCAGTAAAACTGTGAAACAGTTGCCCATTGCCAGTTGACTCTTAAAATTCTGCGCTAGTGCAGTGAAATGATCCGATGTAGCGGCTCGAATAAATGAACCATGAACTGATAAAATAGTTAGAATCTAATCAAGTGAAATTCTGTCCCCAATGACATTCCCCCAATGGATAGAACAAATCTATTATGAACGTCTAAAGACCTAAACACCACTGCTAGACCTAGCATCACTCTACACAATAAAATGTCTTGACTTTTGGTCTGTAAGGTTCGAATCCCATTGAATTTCCCTTAAACTCGTGCCACTGTGAGGCATGGCCTAATAAGATACCCACTAAATTTTGGCTTGATCTTACACATGCTTGTCCAGCTCGTGACCAGTCTCAGTTCCATCCCATTCCACTCGAAGGTGTCTGGAAGGCATCTGTGGGAACCATATATATATATAGGCATTCATAAATTGGATTCATGAAATGTAGGAGGCCATGTGTTACTTCTCCACCACCCAACCCTACGTCTGCACACTCTGTGAAGAGAACAGGGTGTAATTCTTCATGCGTCTGGGGATTTCTTTCTGTACTTATTTAATGATTTTCTAATCAGACAAGTGCATTCATTCAATCTGCATTTGCTGTAACTCAGAAGGTACCGTCTGGTTACTGTCTTCTACAATTAGAAGTAATAGCCCTTACACTGGCTGTTATAGCCTTGTATTAGCGTGCTAGCTGTGTCAGCAGAAATTACTTTGTAAAGTAGAGTTTCCTAGAGTTGCATTTTCAGCTCCACTCCATGATGCTGAGGTCTCCCACGCATATGATAAATAATGCAAAGTTTTTGGGCCTTGACTTTTTTTTGTCATCTTCCTATTTTATTCTACCTGAATTAACTAATACTTGAACTCTCCAAAGATTGCTATGATTGAATCTGCTAGCTGCTGGATGGAAATGACACACCATCTAGATCTCAAGCTGTGGTAGTTCACAAAACCTTCAGTGAGGTAGATTGTAGCCACTGTACAGAGAATACATACTGGGTTACATTCCAAAATGAGGGATATTTCTATTCACACTCATGTGTTTGATGGCTTATTGTACTAAACTTATTGTACTAAAAAAAATACTATACTTTTGGTCCAGCTAATGTCATTGGAGTTTATCCTCACAGCAGTTTTGTTTGCTCCTTGCAGTGTCTTTACTTTAGCTTTTGCAAAAACGGGAAAAGAAAGTACTTAGTTCTGACTGTCTGCCAAGCATGAGACTTCATAAAAAAGTTCAGTGTTCACCTGTGTGCACTTTGGGCTGGTTTCAGATTAACCCCAGTCCTGGAATAGTAAGCGAGAATTGTTAATGAGAAGTGTATGCTTCAGGATTTTCAAAGCAATGTGTCTCTAAAGGTAGGCGAGGCAAGCGGCAGGAAATTCAAAGGTGTTGAAAGCAATAAGAAATGATTAATAAACTACGGAAATGGACAAAAAGGAGATAATTTCAATGCAACCTTACAATGCTCCTTACACCAGATTAAGAGACAAGAACTGGACTATTGTGGGACCTGCTTACTAGGGGCACATTAGTTGGCAAGTGTTATAGTTCCCTTGTGTAAAAGGTGCCACTCACTGCAGAAGGGATTGTTGCGAAAGCAATCCGGCAGATAGAGAGTAGGTTGAAAATATTGGAGCATTCCTTTAAAAACTGGACCAGCCTTACTTGTTAAAAAAGTGCTTTCAGGGTGTCTCTAAAAGAACAATCACAAAACCAATTCATATAAATGAATCAATCTTTCTGTTTCTTTGCAGTGGTCCAACTGAATACCCGACTCAAAAGCTTCTTTCCTGAGAGTGGACTCCTCATCATCTGTGGGTTCATTCTGGGAGGGATTGTCTGGGGTGCAGACAAGGCACAGACCTTCAAACTCGCCCCAAGGAATTTTTTCTACTTCCTGCTGCCACAGATTATCCTGGACACGGGCTACTTCATGCCAAACAAGCTTTTCTTTAGCAACCTGGGTGCCATCCTCGTCCACGCCGTGATCGGCACCGTCTGGAATGCAGGGGCAGTGGGCGTGTCCCTCTGGGGCTGCTATTTAGGAGGAGCTATGGGTATGTCTCAGTGATCTTGTTGACCTGTCCAGTTAACATAATGAGTTCCTTTGATTTTAAGATTTTGAAAATATCTGTCTGCCCTTCAGGTGATCTGCAGATCGGACTGTTGCAGTTCCTGCTCTTTGGCAGCCTACTTGCAGCTGTGGACCCCGTTGCCGTGATCGCTGTGTTTGAGGAGGTGCATGTGAACGAGGTGCTCTTCATCTGGGTGTTTGGGGAGTCTCTGCTCAACGATGGAGTCACTGTGGTTAGTTTCTTCTACATTTGCTCAGGTTACTGTAGCATAGTAGGTGTTACAATCTATACTCATTGGCCACTTTATTAAAAACACCTGCCCTACCTTTGCTGAGGTACATTTTGAGACAGACTATAAAAAAACTGAACTATGGCAGTCCTGACCTTCAGACTGGTTTCTGACCACAGAACTGGATCATCAGCCTAGCAGTGACCCTGACATGTGTCTAATCACATTACAGTTGGTCCACCTCTCAAATCATTGGTCAAAATTGGATCATTGGATAGAAACTGACCACTGATGGTTGGCTGAGAACATCAGGCCACAGTGTTTAATTGTAAACTTGTATACTAGGCCTTCTTAGACCTTAATAGAGCTTATAAGGTAGGAGGACCTAATAAAAAAATGTTGGGGTTCTAAAACGTGCCTTCAGTGTTCAGGTTTCTTCCTCTTTCTCACAGTTGCTATTTCTGACTTGCTCACACAGGTGCTTTACAATGTTTTTGATGCCTTTGTGTCCCTGGGAGGATCAAAAATCGATGCAGGAGAGATCATCAAAGGCATTGGTATGTACTTTACTCTCCTAACTGATATTGCATGCCTGCTATGGAAGTCTGAAACAGTTGTAATAGTTGCAGCAAGTCACCTTTTCCCTCTGTTTGTCTCTCTCCTCAGTCTCATTTTTTGTAGTGTCCTTTGGAGGTTCTTTGATTGGTGTCGCATTTGCCATCATCATCTCCCTGTTGACCAAGTACACAGGGAAGGTTCAAATCATTGAGGCTGGGTTCATCTTCGTCCTGGGCTATCTGTCCTACCTCACCGCTGAGATGCTTTCACTCTCAGCCATTCTTTCGTAAGACCTTATTCCATGTTCTACACCAGGAGTGGCAATCAATCTGGCATGATATTGAAATAGCGCACCAAATAGATTTAAAACCTTTAGGCAGAAACAGGGGGAGATTCAGTATTTGCAGCAAAAACAGTCAGAAACTCTATTTCAGCTGTGGGGTGGAACAATAGAGAGTCAAACTCAGAGGTGGAGCCAAACAGAATCTCTATTTTAGAATGGGCGGGACGTTTTTCTACTGTAATACAGTGTACTAATATTAAACTGCAAGTTTATGTGAGACCACACTTTGGTTTCTTTCCCAAAAATGACATAATTAAAGTTATTATATATATATATATATATATATATATATATATATATATATATATATATATATATATATATATATATATATATATATAAAATATATATATAGATGATTTGATTGAGAACTTTGATGAGCTTCAATATAATGAGATGTGAGATGATACAGCCTTATATTCAATCAGGAGACTAAACAGCATATCAGGCTAATTTACATTTGATGCATATTCAGTCAAATGCAAACGTATGACCACCTCAGTTAAATATGGAATGTTTTATTGATATTCTAAACGAAAATATGTTTAAAAAAAAGTAAATATGGCATTTTTCTGTGAATTTTAGTGCACAAATTGTATTGGTCTGCTGAATTTGACATATTGGAAAAAAAGTATATTCCCATAGCCTTTCTACATGCCACATTTAAAACAGAAATCCAATATGTTAAATTCAGCAAATAAACAGTTAGTGTGCATTCACATTTACAGACGTTTATTCTCTCTTATTGTAAAAGTAGTAGTGTAGTTATTTTCAGTCAACATTTGATCCGAAATGTTACAACTGCATACGACTGTAATTTTATCCAGACATGGGAAACTTCTTAATTATATAATCACCTATGTGACAGCTATAGTGCAGCTAAACAGATTGACTGACAGGCTTGTTTTTTTTTTTTTTCTTTTTATCTCTTACAGAGTTACTTTCTGTGGCGTGTGCTGTCAAAAATATGTAAACGCCAACATGGATGAAAAGTCTGTTACTGCTGTGCGCTATGCTATGAAGGTGTTCGCCAATGGCTCAGAGACGATGATCTTTGTCTTTTTGGGTGTCACCGCCATTGACAGTGTCATCTGGGTGTGGAACACTGGCTTCATCTGTCTCACAATACTCTTTGCTATAGTCTACAGGTTCATTGGTGAGTACGTAAACGTACTTTTGTTAATAGTAAAGTCAAAATGGAGACAATATAGGGACAGTCACAGTACACTTTTCTGAGTATATATATGAGATGAGCATTGTCAGCACATCCACAATCTAGACCAATAGAGAGAGCCTGTAAACAGCGTTTAAGTTGTGTCTGATTCTGCTTGAAAATGAACACTAAAAAAGCTAAAATAATAAATAAATAAATAAATAATAAATAAATAATCACTGTAGTATTACTGGGCCTCAGACTCACTTGTTTAAGGGCATTGCTTAAATACATTGATTTTAGCCATTATTATATTTTAGTTCCCAAATATTAAATCAAATAAATCATTATAATTCATTAAAAATACAGCAATACTGCTTTTATTTTACACATTTCATGTGATATATTATGATGTTAAATTTTTGCATATCACCTGTAGTAAAACGTGTTTGTCTCACTATGATTTTTGGTGGTGTGTTTTGGTCCTCCAGGTGTTTTTTCATTGACTTGGTTCCTCAACCGGTACAGGCTGGTTCCCATAGAGGTGATCGATCAGCTAGTCATGAGCTATGGTGGTCTGCGTGGGGCAGTGGCTTATGGTCTGGCAGCTTCATTGGATGAGACCAGAATCAAAGAGAAGAACCTGATGATCAGCACAACACTCATTGTGGTGTACTTCACTGTTGTGATTCAGGTACGGATTTCTTACATTCAGAACCCCGTTCAGCTTATAATGGCTATTTCTATTTATCTTGTTAGAATCACAGTGTGAAATATATTCCTATTCATATGTTAATGTCTAAAAGGGTAAAAATTGTATTTAAATATATTGTGAAATTGTATTAGACTATGCTTTTTATTTCTCAAAATGAATGTACTTCACATTGTTAAGTACTAATCATGCTTTTAAAGAAGCAGATCCTTTTAGTCTTGCCATTCATTTAATAATTTTTTTCTCCCAGGGCCTCACGATGAAACCCCTTGTCAAATGGCTCAAAGTAAAAAGGGTCACTCCATCTGACCTCAAGCTTATTGAGAAAGTTAACAACAGGGTAAGTACATATTTTACTGTATTATTAAAAGCGAGTACTTGCACTTTTACTCACTTTACATTTCCAAAATAAAACTTTTTACATGAAGCCCTTAAACAGCCAATGACCTGCCGATTACTACAAACGTCTATTACCAGAGAATAGCCCCACAGTTTGTACAAGTCCCTGTAGTTACTGAATAACACAGCTTAGTGTGTAAAATGCCTTGAAGCGTTAAGGTGTTCAAATAAAAACTGCCCACAACTGTCAGAATTACTAGCACACATGTTAGTATTACACAATATTACATCATCATACACCATCAAATAAAACATTTATGTGTCAAAACCTTTTTTTAAATGTAAATATTTGACTGTATGTAATTGTTAATACATGTTGTGCTTCCATACTTCCCCTTTTGCTTGAGTAAGATGTTAGCCTTCCTCCCTACATTCATTCAGTTTTTAAAGTTAGTTAAAATAGAGAAAGAACACTGATCTAGACCTAGATCTTCCAGCTTCCCTAAATATGACTGCATGCATCTGTGTTACAGGCATGCGAGCACATTCTGGCAGCAATGGAGGACATCTCTGGACGCATAGGAGACAACTGGTGGACCAGAGGGTGAGCACTGGACCTGAAATATAAGAATTTTGGCTTTAAAACAATACATACAAACCAGTCGTCATTCCTTTGTCCGATCTGGAAAGTCTACACTTTCTGACTTTCTTGGTCTCCGTTCGCCTCTGTTTCAGCTGGAAGCGGTTCGAGGACACATACATCACCTGGTTTTTGATGAAGCCAGAAGCCAGAAAGAACAGAGACTACCTATTCAGCATCTTCCACAAACTGAATCTGGAGGATGCCGTCAATTACGTTACTGAGGTGAGGGCCGGGATGATTTTTGGTATCTTCCTCTGAGTTGGCCTGACTAGTCAAAGTCGCCCCCACAGCATCTGTTCCAAAGGAGTAAACCTCTATCTTTAAACTAGGGGGAAAAACGTGGATCGCTGGCCTTCCTGCGCAATGGTGAGGGTACTAATGTGGACTTCGATAAGAAATATGGGATGGAGTTTTCTGGAGTCATGCCTGACATCACCTCCGAGCTAGACTTTGGCATCGACAACGTGCCAGTGACCACCATGTATGTATGATCAACCGCATCATATATGTGTGACACACCAAGAAGAACATTTTTAAGAACGTTTTAAGAAGCTCCACACAATGTCAATTCCAGATGTTTTTAGAGAATCATACACTGAAGTCAAGAACCATTAAAACTGGGAGACTGTGCTCAATATAGTCTGATTTTACCCATTTGACAAATTTTGACAATCTTTGAAATAAGGCTTCTTCAAAAGTTCTTTACTTAAGACCGTAGTTTGACATAGAAGTTTTCTCACAGCCAAAGAACTCCTGCACACTTTGCTAATTTTCCTGTTCAGGTACACCTGACATAACTCGTTATCTAATTACCAGGTTTATTTGGTGTCCTGAAGCAAGGAAATCACCAAACTGTGCTAGACTCTCAGGCCCTCAGGCCCTCAGTTCTAGAGACTGTAAATAGACACCAGTATGTCCTCTGGCCACAGTCATGAGAGTGAGCTGAGGAGGGAGAGTAAACACAGGCTGTTTATGAGAGACACACTAGTATGGGTCATCTATTCAGTGAGTGTTGTTGCATTTAGGTCAGTCTGTCCATCATAACCTTGAAAGAGATGACTCAAATAAACAATGACAGAACCACACATCCAACGCTGGCGTTTGCTTTTTGTCCACCCAGACGGAACACTGTTCCTTCTGTGTCTCTGGACATTCATGAACAAGACATGAGGGGAATGAATGAGGACTTCAATGCTCACCATCTACTGCAGCAACATCTGTACAGGAGCAGGAAAAATGTATGTATACCATTTCTCATACATATATATGAGTAACCGTCACCTAAAAAGTGCTCATACACACCCCTCAGAAATCACAATAAACCATATGGTGGAAGCTTAGCATTGGTTGCATCACACATTTGACACAGTTGCCAAGGCTGTGTTTTGGGCAAGCACTATATTGGACTACTAATAACTACCAGCCAGAATACATGAATGCAAAAATGCTACATTTGTCTGCAGCACCGTCACAAGTACAGCCGCAGTGACTTCACCATCAACCAGAGCGAGGATGAGGTACAGGAGATCTTCCAGAGGACAATGAGGAACCGGCTTGAATCCTTCAAATCCGCCAAGATGGGCGTCACTCCGGTCAAGAAAATCACAAAGCACCCAAAGACAAACCATAAGGTGAGAGCTTCCAGACATGAAGAGACTTAATTCCAGTCCTTTTGCAAATGACCTGCTAGCTGATGTAGATGCCTCCACTCTAATCCTCTTCTGTGTGTTTCCAGATGGCGAATGGAAAGACTACAGATAAAAGCTATCCATATGGAGATGAAGGTAACCTTTCTTACAGTGCCAGTTCTAAAACGTTGATGTGTCTGAGTAGAATGAATATCGAGTGTGCCTCAGAGTAACGACTGTCTTTCCTTTTTTTCTGACTAGATTTTGAGTTTTCAGAAGCGGACAGTGCCTACAGCGGCGATGGCGCTGCTGCAAGTGGCAATTCTCCCATGAGAGCCCCTCCGTATACAGTGGGAGGTGAGTGTTCATTTGGTTCATTTGGACCAGTAACCTTATTTGATTTTGTGACCCCCACAATAGCATTCTGAGCATACAGTGCCAATATTTAGCCAGAGCTATTAGAATAACACTATCAGCTGATCAATCATTGTTGCACTCATCTTCTAAACAGTGATATCTATGTTTACAGTTAAGTAGGTGACATATTACTTCTGTAGGAATATGGCAATAGGTTAGCTAGAAAGTTAATGTTTAATAATCAGGACACACTGTATGAAAGGAGGACAGGCACAACATGCTTTTTTATATAATAATGCCAGAGGTTTAATACTCCAATTCATTGACTTCCATTCACTAGCGCCACCCCTCTCAACATAAACAGCGTATCCACAACCATCCACTAAACCCACTGTCCTCGAAGCTGCAATACAAAGTCAGCCTTACCAACTTGGAATAGAGAACTGGCCACAGCAGAAGATACAGTTGAATATGGCTTGTGTTTTTTGAGTCAGATTTGATTCTCAAACAAAAAAAAACATCCTATGATTATTTTTAGTGTTAGCTCAGTTATTACACAGCCTATCACAGATTGAGAACAACTCAACAACCTGAAAGGTTTTGGACACATGCAAAAGATTCTCTGGTCAAATGATGTTTGGGTAATTTATAGTAACAGTACAGTAACTTACGTTGAGTGAAATTCTGTTAATTCCACAGAAAACATTGATTTTTACCTAATAATAGCTGCTCATTTTCCTCATCATTTGAACCCTGGGGCTGCTCTGTACCCTGTGTAAATAATTCTGGATTAATTGACCAATAGAAAATCTCCAAAATGACTTATATATAAAATATTGTACATTGATTTCCATTGAAGGTCAGGAAGGTCTTTTTTCATCTCCTGTAAAGTTCCTGTAAAAAAATCTTGTTTTCCACTAGACAGCGACAAAATGCTCGCTGCCTCACAGTGGATGAGTGGGCATGGCCATGTATTACAGAACTGATATAGACACGTCCATATGTGCTCTCACTAACACTGCAAATCAATGGGAGTAGCTTTATTGGCCATCCAATAAAATGCTCAACATATCTAGAACCGTACAATACAACCTAATGATTTTTATTCCAGTCAAGGCTACATCACAGTACAGCTGATGCCTTGTAACAGTTTGTGTAGCTAGGCACTGAAAAAGGTCCTCAATTAGCCTGAGCTCGCTACTAGCTATAAATAAACAATGTTGTTACTTATTTAACGTTCCCAAGTATTGCACACACTTCCAATAGGGTCTCACTAACGCAACTTTCTGCTTCTCCTCCCTGTATAGGAGGAATAGAGAACCCAGCATTCATGCCAGAGATGGACACTCCTCCACCTCCCTGGCTTTCAGAGGCTGAGACTGACACTAGCGTGGCACCTTCTCAGAGAGCACAGCGCCACCTACCCTGGAGCCCCAACAACCTCCGCCGCCTCGCGCCTCTGAGGCTTAGCAACCGCTCCGCAGACTCCTTCGTGATGGCCGATGTTCCTGCCGCTGAAGGTTCTGAGGAAGCGCCCAAGGAACCCTCTGATGAAGAAGATCAAAGGGATGGCACTCATATGTAGACTTCATATAATATAACATTAACTTGCCAAAACATTCGATCGGGTTTTTTCATGATGAGTATTTAACTCATCGTTGTTGTCCAAGAGTACAAGTTGTGAAGGTATAATATCATTTCCTTAGTCTAACTTCCTTAGACCTTGTATACAGCCGGTCACTTCACCCGTCTTGAGTATCAGGATTGTATCCGGATAAGGCCGGGCCGAGTGTAAACGCACCCAATGCGCATTAAAAACAAGGTACAAATCTGATCACTCAAACCACTTCAGGAGGACGTCTGAGACGCATTTGAGCTACGTGTTATAGCAGCGTAAACACATCAGTCTCTCCAAGACACAATCGATGACCAGTACACCCTCCCAGTACAACCTAAACACCAGTCATAATTGCAGCACAGTGAGCTAATTAGCAAAAATAGCATTAATGCATGTGTCTAAAATCTTCTCAGGGTGCAATCCAGATCCTACTCACATGAAGTGACCAGCTGTAAACGGCTGTCTTTGATGACTTTGATGTCTAGCCTCATCTCCTCTAAGTGGAGACTTTTGTAAAAGCACTTTACTGTTCTGACAGAAGACCAGAAAAACAGTTCTAGGGTCAGTTATTTGTATTTTCATGCATTGTGATGCACTTCCATACTTTCCCTTTGGGCAGTGGATGGTTACATAGATATTTTCTTGTGTACCTTTAATGGCTGTTGCATTTTTGTGTTGGAAACGTTATTTCGGGTGTTTTTCCACAGCATCTGTTCAGAACCACTTGTGCCGTTCACCTCAAAATTTTTCTGATCTTCCTATCTTTATTAAGATCTGAAGTCATTTACAGTGATAATACTGGATCTGTTAGTAAGTCAATGTCATTTGCAGTAAAAGATTTTTAATATCAGTGTAAATACACCATCAACTTTTTTTGTTTTGTTGGTGGAATGAATGAGCAAGGATATTGTTCTGCACCATGTGCTCATTCTGTGATCCTCTCTCCTTGTTTTGAAAGCACTACTTACCACCAGTTTAAAACCAGAAAAGATCTGGCAAAACGGACCGATTTCACCACAAGAGTTTTATTTTTAACCAGCCGTATCTGAAGAGCAAACGACGGCGTCGCAGGACTGTATTTCAGGTTGTCCAAAAATGCTAAAGAAGTTAAAGAATGGACAAACAGGCATGTGCTCACATTAAACAAGCACAGCCAAAGCATTAGAAGCGCAGATATCACCATTCTTCATGTTCACTCAATAGTTCCACACTGCAGGCATTTAAACCCGAGGCAAAAACAGAGGCTTGGACATAGACTGGGCTTAAAATGACCCAAAAAACAAACAGCCTCTCCAATAAAACATGCCTGGGTCAACCCTGATGCCCATAAATACATACAGAGCCCGGGGCTGCACCCTGAAAACTGCCAGACTCCATCATCTTATACTGCTTCAGTTTCTTAACTTACAAGTGGTGTCATTTGTTATTGGTCAATGCTCAGTGAGCTCCAAGTTGGTCAGTACTGAGCTATTCGATTTCTTTGCTTGCTTATTTATTGATGCATGATTACGTCATTTAGACCCCTGTGTCTAAAGAGTGTGTGTTAATGTGCTAATGAAACATGTTGGTGAACTGTGATTTTGTGTGTTAAGGCACACATCTTAACATGTTTAGGTCATGCTTTTTTCAAACATGTTTTATAAACGCAATTGAACAGTGATCATTTCTATATAAGAAAATGATTTAACCAGCAATCTAAAAAAAAAAGCTTCAGCTTCTAAGTTTCAGAAATGAGGGAAAACATTGCTTCATGTATATGAAATGTTTGTTGTATAGTAAATACATTATTTATTCAAACACTGAGTGAGTGGGGATTTTTTCTGTGATTCTTATTGAAATACAATAAATAGTTATCAAATAATATCATACACATATATATGCACATACATACATACATCCATACATACATACACACACACACACACATATATATACATATACACTCATGTACATATACACTCAATTTCACATGCTGTTGTGCAAATGAAATAGACAACAGGTGGAAATTATTGGCAATTAGCAAGACACACTCAATAAAGGAGTGGTTCTGCAGGTGGGGACCACAGACCACTTCTCAGTACCTATGCTTTCTGTCTGATGTTTTGATCACTTTTGAATGTTGGTGGTGCTTTCACACTCGTGGTAGCATGAGGCGGACTTTTCACATCTTCCGTGTTTTGAGCCGTGCAAGGTGTACTTTTACCCACACTACAATAGCAAGGACACACGGACAGGCCCTAAATCAAGCTGGGCAGTGTGCGGTTGACAGCTCACCAAACGTTTGCTAATATAGGGCCTCAGATGGTTCTTTCCAAAAAAAGTCCTAATTATTTTTTACGTGAAAATGGCACCTAATTGGCAGACATACAGTTCTATGCACTGTTTTTTCTTTCATCTTATATTTAATATAATGTGAAATTTAAGTGTGAAACAAAACCTGTTTTTCTTTCCAATGGTCTCATGGTTTCATCATCATCATCATCACATTGGTAATCACATTATGTGATTAAAAGGACTCATAATAATACATTTTTGCCGATGTTTCTTTTCCCAAAACGTCATAATTAATTTTAACCTGACCTTGCAGACGTACAATTCTATTTTTTTGATTTTAATTAAAGTGAAGGGAAGCCAACACAGCGTTTGAAGCAAACACATTTAAATGTTAATCTTTTAACTTTATCTAAATGCTTGTAAATATATATTAGATTAACTGTCTCACTTGAAAGGTTGAGGACCCCGGCTGTCGGACAAAGCCCATAGCCGACAAGCATGCTGTATTTTTGTATGATACAGTACACTAAAGTGTACTTAAGAGTGAAGAGTCCTAAATAATGCACCAAATAATCTTGTACTTCTAAGACACAGCCTTTGCCATTTTCTGTCCTGGAAACATGATGCAACTATGGAGCCAATCAGCAGATCCATACATCATTAAGCCCTCCCAGCCAACAGTTGTGTGGCCCCAAGTACGCCTAGCTACCTGCCATTTACCTCTCAAAAACGATACAATATGTCATTTGGCCAGGGGGACTTCTGCATACAACTGTATATGCAAATAGTTTGGCTTGTATGAGATCTCACACACACAAACAAAAGAAAGAACAGAATTAAAACCAGGTAAGGTTATGTTTTAGCATGATTTCTATATATAGTGTGTATGACCTGAGGAGCCAATAGTGCATTTTAAAATGGTAACAGTGAGAGAAGAGAAAAAAACAACACTCAAATTCTGCATACATATCTTTAATTAAAATATTGACAATTAAATAGAATAAAGAACAAAAAGGCTCAATGAAAGACCAGAATCAGATAAATGTTAAGACCGGACAAAACTAAATTATAATAGTTGTATTTAAAAAAAAAAAAAAAAAAAAAGTTCCATTATCAGGCGATTAACAGCATTATGCACTATGTACTGTAACCAAAGGAAAATGGATTATGGTGTATATGAAGAAATATGCACTCCAGTACGAGAGGAGATGCTTTTGGAGATTTTTCATGGAATGCCTTCAGGATGAGAGGGAACTGACATGGCACTACAGTGCACGGACCCAAGCGTTTAGCAGCTCTGGCTAACAACTAGGACATTTTCTTTTAGGAAACCCATGTCTGAGACAGATGAATTAATCAGTAACGTAGAAATTCTGTGCTAACTGTAACAACTTTACAGTTTTAACCAGAAGGTCAAGGTAACTTGAGGTCAGCTCCTTAAATTATACCTTAAAAGTTAGTCTCCTAAACTACAATGCGTTTTTGTGAGTGGTAAATCAGATGGAAGCCGAGGATGAAACCCAAAGACTGGAGTGCTACAGGTAAATTCCCTTTCAAGCATATTAGCGTACTTTGGCCTACGCTTACGACGTAAAATGACAAAGCATCAAATTACAGCTCATTATTGCTATTTGGTAAAAGACGACACGCAACAGCTAACAATTGGAATATTGTAGACCGGCAAACTAAACAGGTTTCGACACAGACGGAGGAAAGGCGCCAGAGAGGCTTTCTGCAGCTTTTGTTCCAAGCCTACTTAATCAGTGTCCAAATGGCTGCTGATGCCATGCCAAGTGCCCTAAACTCGACCACAGACACTCCTGAAAAGTTTGGTCCTGACACGATGTAACTGGCAAACCTAGTATGTCAATGTGTTCTTGGCAAACAAAGTACAGTTACACACACTTTTAACACATACACACATTATACAGTATATCAGGTATCAATATATACTCATCTTCAATGTAGACAGAGGCTTGTTGTGCCCTTTGAACATTTTAAAAGTCTTTTTTTTTTTGTCCTTTATTAACTAGTTTGAGATCAGCACCATCGAGAAAGGCACAGTCCACTCACTCTTCACCTCCTCTTGAACCTTAACCTCTACTGTATTTGTCAGAAAAAAAAAAAAAAAGAAAAACACAGTTAACATTTCAAACCGTTTATACATTGGATAAAACCGTCACATCATTTCTGTGAATGGCTTCGATAACCCATTCAACGTGGACTTTTAAAGGGCAGCTTTTCAGATCTGTTCTTAAGCCCCAAACTGAAAACTAAACAGGAAGAACGAGAGGATTGAAGGCTCAACCACATATTCAACAACATGCGTCACTTAAAAAAGGGAGTTCACTCTGAAATCACATCTGATCCCTGTTAGATTTTTGGAATTTGGACATTTTGGAAGCACCAAACAGTTCTAAACAGTTTATGTCAATCAATGAAGTTTCAAGAACTTTCGGTCCAACAGTGATCGTTTGCAAAATAGATTTGAATCAAATAAAATGTATCTCTTTATATACGCCAACTGATCTGTAGACAATTTCCTTTAATCAGAAATTTTATATAAGTATAAAATATGAAACAAAAAAAGTAAGACCTGGTATTCTTTGCAATGGTTTTAGTTATTAGTAATTAGTTATCTGCTCTGTAAACCACATTTCTATTTTTTATTTTGGTTTTAAGAAAGAAAATTTTGATCCCAGAAATAAAATCATTGATCTTTTCCTGGGTTCGCAGCGGATTACGAGGGTTCAGGTTCCTGGACTGATTTACAATCTTTGGAGGAAGGCTTTTTTTTGTATATATACAGCTCTGTGTTGGACATTCAAACTGAATACAAGACCCTCAAATCCCAACAGAAAACTGTACTGCATGTAAACAAATCCTGAAGTTGCCAGAAAGGTGGCCTGAATTAGAGTTACAATATTTCCAATGAAGAAATAACCTTCAATTGAATCAAAATATTAAATTTGGTTATTTTGGCCATTCTGAATGTTGATAATGCTCAGAATTTTTGTTTTCTCGTGTCCCGGCAAAGCTGATATGATCAAAGATAGATATGACTACTTTCAACACAGCGTTGATACATGAATACATGTGTGAGATTTGAGTGTGCAAAGGCAGTTTAGGCTTTAGGCTCTAGGGATGTTTTTCTTTTTTTTTTAATGAACAAACGTTGTCGACAAAGAGATTAGGTTTAACAAATCAATTAAGCTATTGACATAAAAACTGTCTAAGGTTCCTAGAAAATCCCTTAAAAAGTATTTGGAAGTGCTCAAATGTGAAATCAGGTGAACTTTCCCCTTTAACACAACTCCAATACCATAGGACAATGTGGTAACCCTTAAAACTCAAGTTTACAGTTCTAAAAACAAGACAAAAACAAATCTAGAGGTCAACAGTCTATTGCATTTTCAACCGGTTATTATTATTATTATTATTAGACACTCTTATTATTATTATTATTTAATATTAAATGTTATATTACCATCTTGTATCTCTCATAGACTTTGTTAGCAAAAATAAGTGGTGTGCACTATACAGATCCATTCTTTAAATATACAAATATACGTCTGCTCTTAATTAAAAATGCTTTGAGCCAAGGCATTCGTATTCCAGCTTTCAGCAACGCGGAGGGGGGCAGAGTGGATTACATCACAGTTTATGCTCCACCCTCACAACAACTGCTCCACCCTCCTCCCCACATGAAATGCCCCACCTACTGGGCCCCGCCTGAGCAGCTATTTCCGTGGCAACTTGAGTAGACAGAATGCTGTTATCATTTACAGGACAAAACGACGGAACTCCTACGGTCACACATGCACAGCTGCATGCCACACTGACTCGAGCTCAACTTCAAGTTCAAGTAAAATGAAATGCTGGTAGTGCCAGAGAAGTAACAGTTACGCTTCAAACGTATGCACACTTTGGGAGTTTTCACAGTGCAGCGCACCAAAGCTGTTAAAACAGCAGCCCAACGTGGCTTTTTCATGAAACAAGGCAGCCATTCGCTTAATAGACTAGATTTACATTTAGGATTTACAGTCGGGGTCCGTTTACACTGCACAGTGACACTGAACAGAGAGAACATCTGAAGGAAACAGGGAGTGGTGGAATAAATGATCAATTAGAGGTTTGTCTTTCAGGAACACTGGGAAGTGCTATGGAGTAAAATGTGACGAGTACAGGAATTCGTAATCTGTAGAACGCCCTCAAAACACCCTCCAACTGTGCAGATTTTCAGTTCTTACTGTGTGTAAAGGACCAGCTAAACACTGAGCACCCCATTAAGGGTACAGAATATTAAACATGCTTCACAACCCATGTTTAAGTCCTTTAAAATAAATACACGTCAAGGGAAATTATGAACACCTGGTACATTGTAAGAGTTAGTTTTTAGTCATTTGGATTTAGTTAAAGGGTTTTGAACACCTGGCCCTTGGATACAGAAGTCGAAATGAACCATTGAACTGCAAACTTGAACAAGCTAACCTTACAAATGGTTCTAATTGCTCTTGAACCAGCTCAAGAATCAGACTCAACCTGCACCAAACTAGGCTTTAAAGCCCAAATCCACATTCTGAAGAGGAAAAACTCCTTTATAAGAAAAGACAAACCAAAAGAAACATGGTGAGGATTCACGGTTAGCTGTGGAACGTCAAGGGAATGGTGGTCGACATAAGCCAATTCCCAAAATTACAGCACCGCACCTCTTAGCACCTTAGGTCTTTAGCCCAAACTGAGTGCAGTAATGTCATCATCATCATCATCATCATCATCATCCCACACACAGACACTCTCTCACTCTCTCTTTACAAACACAGATCTCTTTGTGGTATCGTTTGGATTAGCAGCTACACTGGTGGGGTAAATAACAAAGATGGATTTCTTATATTTAGTCAGATAACTTGAGCCCAAAGTCAAGCCTGCCCAATAGAAGCAGTCTAAATGGACTGCCTTCACTTTGGGCTGAGGGTGTATTGAAACAATTTGATACGATGTGTCAAAATGTAAAGCGGTATTGCTCAGAACTCCAGGGCCTTTCATTGATGACGTTTTGTGGAACCAATCAAACTAGGTATCTAGTAATTACTAGGAATTTTTCAGGGGGAACTGAAATCCTTCTGAAAGAAAACTTTTATTGATCTGTACTGAACTAAATTGTATAAGCTAAATGTGTAGCATCCTAAAACGAACTGAATAGGACTGCATCAAACCTGAAAATATGTGCATCATTATGCCGATGCATCTGCATATAAACATATTATATACATAGCATATTGCATCACTATTTTTGAGACATCACCGTATCAAACTGAATGGAATTGGTACACCCACACATGGGGTTTATCTAACTTAGTGGGGGAAAAAAAACCCACCCTGGTTCCATGGCTTTAGGGAGAGAGGAAGAAAACGCAGCACCATACTTGGCAAAAGCCAACGAGACAGGCAAGCCGAGCTCACACGGTTGACAAATGCAACAGCAGCCCTCGATCCACAGTCCAGAATGAACTCTCACGACCATCTCCAGCTACCGAGGCACATCGGTTTGATCCAATAACTTGATAACAAGATGCCCCCCCCACACAAAAAAAGAAAAAGTCAGTCGCGGCTGTCGGCAAAAGCTTGAGCTGTCCAGAGCTCAACAAATGTTAGCATGTTAAATATAAAATCGAAGGAAATCCAGATTTCCCTTCACAACCACTGTACTCCAGGAGCAAAAGGCCCATTTACTTCCAGAACAGTAATCGCTGGAGTCATATTTAAGGAAGAGTTTGACCGAAAACAAACAAACAAAAAACAACAGCTAGTATCCACCCAATGGCATGATATAATTTGCATAATGCTAATTGGTGGCTGCTAGCTTTGATTAGCACTGTTAGTACATTTGGCCCAACTATCCCTTACTATAGAAAAGGATCTGGTAGCCTAAGAAATGCACCTTCAAAAAGGTTCTTAAAGGGTTCTTTAGTAAAGGCAATAATTATAGAAAGAATCATGGACACTAGGATCCATCTATTAGCATAAACCAAATGGCTCGGTCATGTATGGTTCTCTAAAGAACTGACAAAGAACCTTTTTTGGTACTATATAGAGGCCTTTGTGCTTAAAGTGTTGAGTAATGGGCTATTTAAAGCTTACTCACTTTTGGAAAGCATTAGTGCAGTTACTGCTTTTCGGCATTGGCAGTATATGCTTTCGCCCATCATACAGAGAGGAGGGGAGGGAAAACAAGAAAAGAAAAAGAGAAAGAGCCACTGAACGAGAGGAAGAAATGCCCTTTGATTCTGCAGTACATTCCAAAATGTGAAGACAAATTCTTAAGGGTGCAGAGCATTCTCTTCAGAGATGCTCGAAAGATACAGTTAACCTGGTCAAACTCTTGGTCTTAGTTTCACTGTCCACGTTTCAAAAACTTAATTCGGCTGAACTCCTAAAGCAGCTGCAGCGCAAGGGTCAATGGCACGGACACTCAGCCTCTCCACACGTTGGCCCAGTTTTATTTAGAAGGTGTTCTCCAGGCACTTTTGTCTAAAATACGCAACTACCTTCTGCCAACGTGACCCGTCTCAAACACAAATCCCATTTCTAACACAGACAAACTTATATAAAAACACTCCAACAGCTCCAAACACTTGCTTTGCGTTCTCAAGATTTAAATGAAGCCACCTGCTTGTTCCCACCATTCAACTTCCTTGGTAAAATGCCACATCAGCCCACAAACAGTGTTCGTGATCGTATTTCAATATAGAACAATATACCAGAGCCGTCTACAGTTGGCTTATTGCACTCAGTCTTTTTGGACAGCGTTGGTCAACAGTGAAAGAATGAAAAGCTTTCACAGATTCACAGATTTTCGATAAAAGCAAAATAAGGTTTGTAAACAGCCTCAAAGACATAAGGTGTGCATCAAAATATCGATGCGAGCGAGCAAGATGTAGATCATTCACCATTGTTGCATGAAGCTGGGTCAACATACTTCTTCAGTACCTTCTGGAGGCCATGACCACACGCCAATGACTACATTTAAAGAGCACAGTGACATGTTTAGGCGCACCCCCACCCCACCTACTTTAGAACAGCACAGAAATCTTTTACCAACCTTGGGTTAAATTTAATGGATGTTCAGAGGTTGTACTTTAAGTGCGAGCGCAGTTCTTAGCTAATGTGTCACTTTCTGCTTGTGGAGAAGAAGGGAAAAAAAAATAACAGAAGGGGGTAATCATGAACGAGCTGAGGCCTGTGATGTTTTCTGGGCAGTGCATGGACACAAATGTAAAAACCTCATTTTTATAACAGCCGATAAGTAGGTTTATATATATAAAAATGTCAAATAAAATTAAATAAAATAAAAAAGTCAGGGTCACATCAGAACCTTGCTGAAAACACACACACACACAGACACAGGCATAAAAACGGGACAAAACATGTTAAGTGCCTCAAAGCAACCATATGAAGCACCGATTAGATTCTGACCATAGATCACAGATCTCTACATGTAAGGGGGCCAAGCACCAAATGTGCCATTTGATTTGTTTTAAACCTAATGACCTTCTGTGAGGGCCAATCATCTTCCTCAAATCAAATGTAAGCCATGATTAGCATGAAAAGAACCATTAACAAAGTCTGAGCAGTTTCCTGGCCCCCTCCTGACCTCTGATGGTGAGCTTTTCTTTAGTTGAATAGAGTCCTAAAAAAAAGTACTTGACCTTCACGACTGCATTTACAACAAGCAATTTGCTTAATTTGCGCTGATTTTCCTTAGTATTATAAGAAAGGCTCTTTGAGGCTTAGAGAGACACACACACAAACACACAGAGACAGACAGAGAGTCAGTCAGTCAAACACAAACTCAACACTAATAAATAACAGTAAAACTGCCACACCTCTTTTTTGGGACTCACAGATCAATGTGTCAAGAAGTGCAAAAACCCCCAAAACAAAACAAAAACCAAGAGACAAAAAAAAATAAAATAAGAAAGGAGTGGGTTCTTGGAAAAGACTGGCTGTTTTCTCTCTATTCTATTGCATAACAGTGTTAATCCCGCCCCTCCCGTTGGTTTTAGTTACGTTTGGTTCATTTTAGCAGCAGGGCAGCCTGTGGTTGCTTGCCAGTGCAACAGAGAGGAGCCTTCACCAGCTCAGTGCATGATGCCAAGTGACTGAAAGGTGTGTGCTAGCGATGAGGAGGAGAGGCTAGGCGAAGTACATGGTCCTCAGGGTGTCGTGGTGAATCTGCACGGCTTTGGCCAGAGCCTGAGGGTCCCGACCATTGCTCTGCCCGGACACATGACTTCCTTCCGCACTGAGAGAGGTAGAAAACAGGATTGAAACACGTACATTAAAAAAAATTGACTAGCCTGCAAAAAATACTATAGACACTATAGTATATTAGTGACTATAGACTATTTTATAACCTTCTAGCTAACAGATGCACAGATACTAGTAGTGTTACTAGTATACCTGCCACTTACACATAGTAAGCCAGTCATAAATAGTTATTACTATTAAACAGGCATTTAATGGAACTTTTACATTAGCACTTTGTTTTCATTAGGTGTTTTATTTGTCCCAAAACCAAAAGTTAAGGCGATAATGTAAAATTATATATATATACAGTGGGGAGAACAAGTATTTGATACACTGCTGATTTTTCAGGTTTTCCCACTTGCAAAGCATGTAGAAGACTGTAATTTTTATCATAGGTACTCTTCAACTGTGAGTGATGGAATCTAAAACAAAAATCCAGAAAAATACATTGGATGATTTTTAAATAATTAATTTCCATTTTATTGTGGGAAATAAGTATTTGATACACCAGAAAAAGAAACTTAATATTTGGTACAGAAACCTTTGTTTGCAATTACAGAGATGAGACGTTTCCTGTAGTTCTTGACAAGGTTTGCACACACTGCAGCAGGGATTTTGGCCCACTCCTCCATACAGATCTCCTCCAGAGCCTTCAGGTTTCGTGGCTGTCGCTGGGCCACACGGACTTTAAGCTCCCTCCAAAGATTTTCTATTGGATTCAGGTCTGGAGACTGGCTTGGCCACTCCAGGACCTTAAGATGTTTCCTACGGAGCCACTCTTTAGTTGCCCTGGCTGTGTGTTTTGGGTCGTTATCATGCTGGAAGACCCAGCCACGACCCATCTTCAGTGCTCTTACTGAGGGAAGGAGGTTGTTGGCCAAAATCTCACGATACATGGCCCCATCCATCCTTCCCACAATACGGTGCAGTCGTCCTGTCCCCTTTGCAGAAAAGCATCCCCAAAGAATGATGTTTCCACCGCCATGCTTCACGGTTGGGATGGTGTTCTTGGGGTTGTACTCATCATTCTTCTTCCTCCAAACATGACGAGTGGAGTTTAAACCAAAAAGTTCTATTTTTGTCTCATCAGACCACATGACCTTCTCCCATTCCTCCTCTGGATCATTCAGATGGTCATTTGCAAACTTCAGACGGGCTTTGACATGCGTTGGCTTGAGGAAGGGCACCTTGCGTGCACTGCAGGATTTTAATCCTTGACGGCGTAGAGCGTTACTGATTTCTTTGAGACTGTGGTCCCAGCTCTATTCAGGTCATTGACCAGGTCCTGCCGTGTAATTCTGGGCTCATTCCTCACCTTCCTCAAGATCATTGATGCTCCACGAGGTGAGATCTCGCATGGCGCCCCAGACCGAGGGAGATTATCCGTTATTTTGCATTTCTTCCATTTTCTAATAATTGCACCAACAGTTGTTGCCTTCTCACAAAGCTGCTTGCCTATTGTCCTGTAGCCCATCCCAGCCTTGTGCAGGTCTACAATTTTATCCCTGATGTCCTTACAAAGCTCTCTGGTCTTGGGCATTGTGGAGATGCTGGAGTCTGACTGATTGAGTGTGTGGACAGGTGTCTTTTATACAGGTAACGAGTTCAAACAGGTGCAGTTAATACAGGTAATGAGTGGAGAACAGGAGGGCTTCTTAAAGAAGAAGTAACATGTCTGTGAGAGCCAAAATTCTTACTGGTTGATAGATGATCAAATACTTATTTCCCACAATAAAATGGAAATTAATTATTTAAAAATCATACAATGTATTTTTCTGGATTTTTGTTTTAGATTCCATCACTCACAGTTGAAGAGTACCTATGATAAAAATTACAGTCTTCTACATGCTTTGCAAGTGGAAAAACCTGAAAAATCAGCAGTGTATCAAATACTTGTTCTCCCCACTGTATATATATGTGTATGTATGTATGTATATATATATATATATATATATATATATATATATATATATTAAACATCATATTAAATGTGGTAATGTGTCATATTAAAACAAGAGGTGTAATTTAATATTTTGCATGCAACCCAATCTAAAATACTGAACCACCACCTTAATTCCCAGTCTAAACCATCCTGTCCATTGCTAGCTTTAATTGAGGGTTAATAGTTTTAATCTGGGCTCAGTTACTCCACAGAAAAGCAGGAGGAATTAGATTTTTCTGAAAACAATGAACAAGCAAATGTCCATGTAGTGTAACTTACTTCTTAATATTGTTCACTACTAGTGAAAATCTATTATTACTAGCACCTCCCTATAGCCAACAATGCCAGTCACAAGCACTCACCTGTCATGTTCCTTGTCCACCAGGTGGTAGCGAGCTCGGAAGGCAACCAGGTGGGCATAGTAGGCTGGTGCCGGGATGGACACAGAGCGCGTGCAGCGCACGTAAGTGTGGCACAGCTGGTAGGTTAGCAGCTGAAACTCGTCAGCAGTGAAGCAGTTGTCGTCCCACAGCACGTGGTAGTGTGAGGGCCGGCTCGTGCCCTGAGAACGGTTAGAGACCAGAGTGTTAAAACTGGGCTCATGGACAGGGATGGCACAAGTAGATGCTCTAACAAATCATTCTGACTACTCAATAGCATAATGTTATTTAAAGACTGAAATGTACATTATTTTATTGTTTAGTTTAAATCATCTTCACTCAGAGTTAAATCACACATCTCAAGTATCTTAATTTGCTATTCGCATAAAACTATACACATAATAGGGTTATGAAATCATCAAACTTGGAGTTAACAGGGCAGAGATGTACAGTGTGGCAGATAAAACAGTGCATTTACATCAGTGTGTTTACCTGTATTCCAGCATGACTGCAAAGGTAAAAGTCAAACTCGTATGGATGGGTGATATCCGTGTCCACCGTCGTGCCAGCAGGAATGTTACCACTCCGTCCAACCTGAGAAGGCAAGGGAGAGAACAAGAGAGTAAGTAGTAAGCTCTGCTGTAAGGGTGCTGATGAAGGATGTTAAAGCTGGTTTCATTCTGAAGCTCTTTCCCACCCTCTCGTTACGGTCAGCGCAGAAAAGGCGTGTGTGGTGGCGCTTCTGGACAACAATATATGTGATGCCAGGTTGGTACTCTCTCTCCAGACTGATACAGGCCTCGCGAATGGCCAGCAGCTCATAGTACAGCACCTACAGGGATATCACATTTTGTAAAAAATAATGATTCCCACAAAAAAAAAAAAAAAACCTGGCAAAGGAGTCCCAAGATAACTCACAATGCCTCATGTTAGCAGCTCTAACCTGTCTGAACTGTCCCTCGGACACGCCGTCCCTGTAGAAGATGAGTCTGGTGGGCTTGTAGCGGGTGGATTTGTAGAACTGAATGAGCAGTTCTCGAACCATGGAGGCCAAGTCCTGGATAATCTCTTGCCTGGGCCTCTGGACACGCACTGTTGCACAGTACCGACTAGGGTGGGCATCCATACTGCCCACCACCTATGTGTAGAACATGAACACACAGAGGATGTTTGTGAGAGAGTCATTTGCCTTCATTTATCTTGTATTTAGTGGTTATGGAAAAGAATGTGAGTGAGTGAGTGAGAGAGAGAGAGAGAGACATGGGCCAGAAAGAGATGGGGAGAGAAATGGTACAAATTAGAGATGGGGTGGGGTGGGGTGGAAGGAAGGAGAGTGAGGGACGGAGCGAATTTCCTCACCGCAGCAATTGAGGGCTTTTTTCCATCTCCTGCAGGAGGGTGAGTGACATCAGCACCGAGGAAGATAACTGGCTGCTGGAACACAGATGGACTAAAAAGACAGAGGGATGACCTATTAAACCCTTTCCACTGTACACAACTGCACGGCTACAGTACATGCTGAGAAACCGTACCGCTGATGGGGGACCAGGATGTTGTTGATGCCACCAAGTTTGACGTTGATCTTGAGGCAGAGGTTGGAGAGAGTCTGTGGAGAAGTCTTCACCACGTTCTTCACCTGCACACATTGAGTGGCCATTCCCAGAAGAGTGTCTCCAACGCGCTTCACCTCCGCTGCACACATTTAAAGAAGGCAGCGCACAAATGACACTATGCAGACATTGAAATAGCGAGAACACACAAACCTGCACGTGAGTAGGACAACAGGGCGAATGTGTGTATGTGTGCATATAATAAGACCGTAAAAAACAGTGTTTAGCAGAGGACAGTGCGAGTTGCCTTGGTCAATCTAACGATACCTACGGAGCATATTGGTTGCATTGGTTGGTCTAGGTGAGTGTTTTTACTGTTTCTGTTGCAGATCTTTACCGTAGACGGGCGTTTTCCCAGGCAGAATGACGATGATGAGCTGCAGGCCAGCATAGGTGTTCTTCAAGTGTCTGAACATGGGCTCCACGCTGTCTGCTCCCTGAGCATACTTGCAAAAGCATGGCTGGCCTTGGATGGGCATGCCTGCATCTTTGGAGATCTTACGCAGCTGGTCTGTAAAACTCCTGCACAAGATATATTAATTATTAAATTAGATCTATAAAAACTATCTATAAAGCAAACAGGGATGGGAGATCATTTCAAAATATGTTTCTAGGACATAAGCATTTTCTAATTTTTAGACTGGACTTAGTGTTCTGAAGACTATACATTTCAGCACTAAAAACTGACTCTCCTGACTGTCCCAGTGGTGTGTGCTGTTGTGAATGAATGGCTAGACTTCTGGATCTCTGTCTGTATATTTAGAGTATATAAATATTACACAGTTTTAATCTCTAAAAGATAACACACACCTCAAAACTATTACTAAAAACTATTGAAATATACTGGTTTTATACATTAAAGAATTCTGCTTATACTAAAAATAAATTGAGAACAGCAGAACTGGAAATAAAAAACATACTTGAGGATCTCCTCTCGGCACTGTCTCTGGGTGGCAAAGCAGGCGATAGCCCACATTTTGATTTCTACACCAGTATGGAACTGCTTCCCTCTCATGTCCCATACACCATGGCTTGGGGTGGCCACTGTACGATTCTACAGACACACACAGACAAACCTAGCGTCATGTACTCAACACGCCCTCACAGACACAGACACCCTCCCTCAGTCCATGCAGTGCAGTTTCAAGTTTTCACAAAACCGGTGTACATAGCATGCTGTATGAGTTACACAATTATTGTCAAAAATACTACAGATTTTGTTCGTTCGGCATGTGCTGGTAATAGAAGAGCCTCTAAAGGCTCTAAACATTTTAAGGACAAATAACACTCATGTATTAATGATGATGAAAAAATAGCATCTGTTTTTTGGGGGGGGTCCAAAAAATATTTCCTTTGTGTAAAAGGGCCCTTTCTTCTTCTTTAGCAAAAACAAGAAACAAGGTTTCTTTGCATTGTTTTTTCATTTCCACAAAGTATTTACACAATTTCACAATGGTGCCCAATACTAAAAAAGTGCATGTGAGAGCAAACCGAGTGATTGATTATGATTGCGAGGTCGAGCTTAATCTTTGTTAAATGAAAGAACATAAGGCAGAGACTGAGCTCATAATGCCTGATTTCCAGGTAGAAGTGGAGGATATGGATTATTTTTTGAAGATTTGAAAAGCTGGGAAAAATAAATGAATAAATAAAATTAAAATATGATAAGTGATTTTGTTGGGCTAGAGTCTGAGAACGTAGACACACAGATCACAGAACACTATAACAGACGGCTTTTCATATCTGCCTGATGCAGATATGCGCACACACACAGGCATGCAAAAGTTAGGGCACCTTTGGTCAGAATTGTAGTTAACGGGTAAAACGGGTAATGGTTTTTTTTTCACCATTTTCCCACCATTTATAGTTTCAAAATAAAAATGTGGGCACCCTGCATGGTCAGTAAATAACCCCCCCCCCCACCCTTTACAAGCGAGTATCACAGCTTGTAAACAGCTTGTTTTATAAGAGTCTAAGCTAAGAAATTAGCTTTTTTTTTCTCTGAGATTCTTGAGTCATCTTGCTACTGATCATTTGAGATCTATCCTTTATGATGTTTAAGTTGAGGGACTGTGAGGATCATGGCAAAAACTTATGTTTGAAGTAGTTTATTGGGGATGTTGAGTGTGTAAGATCCTTATCCTGTTGTAGAAGCAATTATCTTTTCATCTTCAGCTTTATTTATTTCTTTTGGTTTTATTTTGTTTTTTTACTTTTACAGACGCTGTGATGGTGGAGAGTTATTTTTAATGTAATTCTGCACACTTTTTCTTTTCTTTAAACATACCTTCCCTCATAGCGACCAAAAAGTTCAATTTTAACTTTAGTCCAAAAGACTTGTTTCCAAAATGCATCTGGCTTGTTTAGAGGTTACTCACTTAATTTTTTGTGAGGAGGATGTCTAAACTTATGTTTAATATTTATTTTTTATATTACTTATAAACCTATTATTTTCACTTTGAAATTGAATGACATAAAAATGATACACTGATCTTGCTTAAACCTTTTAAAAACAAACTTCATACCTTTCGCTGACTAGTTCTGCTACTCATTTATAGTAAGTCTGTACATTTTCAGAGGATTATTTGAGGATTTAGATACCTCTCTGCTAACAATATGTAACTGCACCGAGCAATGTGGACAAGTATTTAAAAATTGATGCGGTCTCCTTTTAGAGTGGTTGAATCATTTCGTCAGTGGAGTAGTTCAGAGAGGAGTATTCAGAAATTATATTTCTATATTTATTATATAATTAATATAGATCATATAACTACAGTTGTCACTCATCAGTGTAATTTTTTAGGTTTTAAACCATTAAAAAGAGACTTATTGTTACTGTCTACAGAACAATAGTGCCATCGGCTCCATTAGGTTACTAGAAAAAAAGTGTCTGATCCTATTTTAGAGGTTGCGCATGTGATGCAAGTACATGAAGACATGCAACATGGCCAGAAAAACTCCTGTAAAAACCTACCAGACCACTTTTTTTGGAATTAATATATTAGATTAGCCCACTCAGGAATACCACTGCTTTCCAAAAAAACAAAACAAACAAAAAAAGAACTGCCGCTGTAACAGAAACTTTGACCAAGGCTCCCCAAACTTTTCCATGCAACTGTCCTGCAAGAACTCGCAGAAGAAAACATTGGTGACAAACCCCCCCCCCCCCCCACACACACACACACACACTCCAACCCCCAGAACACACTAATGGTCTACACTACCAAATAAATCAAACAATTTTAACTCAAATCAAACCAGGTCAACTCAACATTACCCGTTTTCTACCCAACTACACCCAGAAGCACGGCACACCAACAAACAAAACACACACGTAAGTGTCGTGATTGAAAGGAGAGAAGGTACCAGAAAGTGTTCAGAGCTCACCCTGCCGCCGTACTGCAGCATGGGGGCGGGCAGGACGCGGCCCGTCACCTCGGCCATCTCGTCCCGCACGCAGAACTGAAACTCCTGCACGAAGGGGTCTGCCTCGTAGTTCGCACTGCGCACCTGCGATGGAGAGAGGCAGAGAGGCAGAGAGAGAGAGAGAGAGAGAGAGAGAGAGAGAGGCAGAGAGAGAGAGAGGCAGAGAGGCAGAGAGGCAGAGAGAGAGAGAGAGAGAGAGAGATATTATTTAAATATTACATATTTAACACAAAACAACAGAACCTAAGAATAATAACTCGCCCTCCCCACACATTTCTGCTGCTCTTAGAAGTCGAGGTTGATTTCAAGCTGGGGGCAGTGGAGGACTTTTCCCCCACCTAGCTCTCTAGCGGTTCTGGACTAAACTTTTACTACTTCGGCAGGCCACTAGGTGGTAATGCGACCCTCACCAATCTGCTGATCTCCTCTTGTCTGTCTGGTGCCGAACGAGCTGTGGCTTTGATCATGGTGGAGGTCTGGTTGTCGGTCAGTTTCTTTATGCAGCGCTGCCCGGCTACAATATTGCACACCTGTATAAGCACAGATTAGTTGAAAACCAGTTACATATACACACACACACTTCTATTTGCACTGGCACTGAAAAGTATTGACAAGCACAAGAGAAACAGGAAAGCATTCAATCATGCACTAGAAGCACCAGAATAGAGACAACAAGTATGATAAACACGTATGTTAGTAAAAAAATTACCTCAGACAGTCAGAAATCTATCCAAACAGCAATTGACTCAACATATGAACAGATTTTGTTTAGCTAACATTTTTACTAAATTAGTAACAGAATAATCTACTGTACATGCTGATGATTAATCAAGTGGTTTGTTGTTTTTAGAGCCAAACACAGCCTTTCAAAGATCCAAAATACACTGAAACAACGAGCTCACAAATGACGTGAGTCAATAGCTCCCTCTTGTGGAAAATGTTCAGACTGGTAAACACAACTTTAAATTGACCTGCAGATGCATGGTCAATTGTTCAAATTGCAAACTTATCACTACAAACCAACAAAAGACAGAAACAGAATTAGAGTTGGTCTCTTGAACTCCGAGCACAATCAGGTATCCCACCAGAATCTCCCAAAAATACACCAAACGCTCAGACAACTATGATCATATACTTATGCTTGTCCATAAATGCTTAGTAGGGGTGTCCCGATCATGTTATTTTTCAACCCTGAACCGATCCGGGCTCTTCGTGCTGAGTTGGTATCACCCGATACCAAACCGATCTTTGTATTTGTTTAAATAATCCAAGATTAGACAAGCTGCTGATTAATACTCAATTAAAATCCCTTTATTTTTAGTATCAGTTTCTATAAGGAGACAGTCTGGACTGATTTATTTAGTTTAGTTTTATAGTGTTTAATGTCTCCAATCCAGTCTGACTCACCTCCCTGACCAATCAGCTCCCAGTTCCTTAACAATACTGCAGTCAAGCCACTTACTGTGTGTGCAGTGGTACTGGTGCTGACATCTATCTGTCAACTACTGATGTGAAATAACTGGTTTATAGTGGGTAAATGTGCTATGATTGGATTTCTATTGCATATGTGTATTAGCATTAGCGTTAGCCTCCACTCGGTTCTTCAGTGCTGGTATAAAAACCAAGGTGAACGGCCCCCCCATTGGTAAAAGAGTGCTTCAGTGAGTTTCAGATATGATGCCATGTTTTCATGTTCCACTGTTAAATAGTTCCACACTGCAGACTCTAAACTCTTGAGGACACCAGAATGGCGCACCAGAAATATGCCCTAATCGGCCACACAGATTCCTCAAATCTGCTATTCAAAACACTCTCCTATACTTATTACAGTGTTTTTTTATAAATAATATGCTGCACTTAAATTAAATCAGAAAATAAATTAAATCAGACTTATTTTGCTGTATGTAATTGATCATTGAGGAGATTAGAAAAGCATATTGTGTATCACAATTACTAAATACTAAAATAAATATTGTTTTGTGATAACTACCTACACTCCTGTTTCCAAAGTGGTACAAGAAAGGTTCCTGCATGGACTTCTGCAGAAACCAGAAGTAAGCTTCTGCGTTTGTATTGTGTTTACCACAGGGGGCGGATTTTCTCAGGGGCCTCTATGCATTCCAAGACCAACACAGTGACCATGAGCTTATTCCTCCAGCTCAACAAAAATATGAGCATGTCTTGAGGACGTCCCACTAGAACACAGTAAACTACCTTCACTATTAAACATTAACAGTGAAGGGCAAGTAGCTCTCACCTCTAGAGGCAGATAGGTGTGCTTCTGCTCTTGGCCCACCTGCAGACAGGGCAGATGGGGATATTTGAGCTGCAGGTTGTATTTCTCTCGGAAGTACTGCGCCACAGTTCTCTCCACGGTCTGACCGTTCTCCAGTTGCAGAGGAAACCTGAGGGTATGAAAATGCAGTAGATCTTCCATGATGTAGGGAGAAAAACATCAAATCTTGGCATACACACATACAAGCAACCAAACCCATTGCTGACCAAAAACAATAAGCCAATTTAGTCTTAATAAGGTGTTTAATATAGCTATTAATTTATACAATTTATAGATATACTATTCAAACTAGCAAACAAAGACAGTCCCTTTAACAACCTATAGCATCAGAGAGAGCTACAGATGGCAAAAATAAGAAACTATGGTGTGTGGAAATTCTTTAAAGCTATTAAAAGAGCAGTCAGAAGTTGAACACAGTCAGAAGACCTGCTATTGTTCAAAATCTCAAAATGTTCAAACATCCTTAAAACGTATGACTGCAGTTAAAGCAGCCTTAGGATGACTCACGTTTGATGGCTGGCAGGCCGGCGAGTGACATTACACACCCTGTACTTCCTCCTCATGGTGCCACAGTGGGTCACTTCCACCTTCAGACCTGAGGGAAGAACCAGACATTCCAAATTACTAGCCTACACAACTGAGAAGAAAACAATGGGACCAACTTCAGGATCCACATGTATGTTACTAGTTCAAAGGCATCTGTACATTAAACCAGGTACACCCAGGATGTCATCACTAGGGCCCTCCTGTCACCACAGAAGGCTTATAATAGATAGGTAATGCCATCCATAGTCACACACACACACCTTTGATTTCTTTGGTGAATTTGACCCTGTGGGAGTCTGTAAGAGGACGGGGCTGCTCATCGATGTTGTGGATGTCGAGAACCTCACACATGAACTGGATTACCTGCTGGGCTTTGTAGAAGGCTGTAGCAGACACTGTATTCAGAAGAAACATGAACAGAAAGACAGGCTTTAACAAACTGGCGCATGCTCATACATAACATTAATGAAACGTCAGGTCAATGCTGGGCCAGTTCCCCGCTCATCACCTTGTAAATCTCTTCCACATCAACCAATATGGTAATGCAGTACTAACCATCTATGTTCAGCATCATTTTCCACATAGCTGGTCGAACTGACTGGTGGAATCCAAACCACACCTCCCTGCCCCCACCCAGTGGATAATCATAGCCCTCAGGAGAAGAGAAAAAGGACCGTCCCACTGGGGTGTACCTGTGGAAAGAGACAGAGACAATACTCCCTTCAATTCCAAAATGGACTACAAACAAACAAACAAACAAACAAAAAACTGTTTATAGGCAAAATCAAACACCAATCCGATCCACGCCCACTTAAACTGCCAAAACGCAGTATTGAACTGGCGATGCTTTGTGCAATTACATCTAAATCTGTTATTTTGTGATACTGACTGATGATTGACTAGCTTACCTCATGGATGGCAGGTGGCGCAAGACCACATCAACAGCATGGACAGGGTTGGTGCTGATTGGCTTGTCCAGCTCTACAGGCTCAGGCATGCTCCGACCCGTTAGCACCTCGTGCAACATATGCCAGCTGACTAGTGACACAAACTTGATGGACACTTTAAAGGGCCGATCCTTACCACCCTCACCAGGCAAGGTCACATCTAGATCCACCTGGAAAATGATGGCAGCATGACTTAGGGTTTCTGTGAAAGGGCTGATATGACTAGTTCATGGCTCATAACCACAGAAGCACAAGGTTGTGTGTGTGTGTGTGTGTGTGTGTGTGTGTGTGTGTGTGTGTGCGCGTGCACATAGGACTTCATGTTTGCATTTGCAATTCCAACAGTTTTTGATCTCAGTGCACTTGTGTAATCCATTCCCTTGCTAACTTGGTAAAATGTCTGGAACGTGGCAACAAGAGACAAAATACACTTTATTAGGAACATGCTAAGACTGAGTAAGGCCTCATTTTGCTCTCAAAACAGCCTTGGTTCTTTGTGGAGTGGTTAACAAATTCTGACCCAACCAACAAGGCATTTTCATTAAAAGCCCTGCAGCCAGTTTCTTTAATTACACCAGTCTGAGTAAACTCCACACTCTGAATGTGCATGAAAATCGCTGCTGGCCCGAATCTGGATGATTTTATGCATCGAAGGCATGTAAGTGCCAAGAATGTGATTAAAAAGTCTGAAACCCTCTGTTTATTTTTGCAAATTTGAATAATAATAATAAAAAAAGATCACTGAGCTATCTGTACATGTGCCAAATAATTTGCATGAACAATCAAATAGTTTTGATTACGCAAGCCTTTTCTTTATCCAAAGCAAAATACGCTTTACTCTAATGATCTTAGCCTCCAAACTAAAAGGTAAGAATACAGCCCTGGTGTGAGGGTCAAGCGTCTTACCCCTCCCGTAGCCACTGGTAGTGGTTGTGCTGTGTAGAGGCTCCTCTTTCCATCATAGACTGGTCTTCTGTCCCCAAAGATGGTCACCTTAAAATGCTGCACCATGGAGTCCACCACCTCCCTAGAGGATGACACGACAGATAAGCTTAGTAGTGGCGTCAACATGTTTATGTTTAACTGCTTAAGAGAATATTCTTGTATTGACAGTACTTTTTCAACAGAACAATGATCCCAAGCATCTCAAATTAACGATCGAGTGGTTGTCACAGTCACCTGACTTGAACCCCATAGAAAACCTCTTAAAAAGGGAGACAAATGTGAGAGAGTACTTTTAGTTTTCAGTCTGAAAGTGTTTAGCCTTTGTTGTTCTTGTTTTTAAATGTGGAGTCCGTCGTTCTAAATTTCAATGGCTTATAGATCTCTCCTTGTTACACTCAGTCCATGTCCATGTGAGACTCCCACGCCTCCCACGAATAGAACTCTGCTCTCCACTCACACACCAGAGTGATGGCACTGCAGTTATGTAGCTGTTTTATCCACAAGATCTGTTCACGTGACAGACAACTGCTCAGACTCAGAGGAAATTATTACTGTAAAAAGTAACAGCAGCAGTAAACTGTATTCTGCACTATTATGGTTAAACTGTGGTGAATATTCCATGGTTCACATGTGTCCCAAACTGTTCCTAGTTAGCGCAAGAAACGCATGATGACATCAACAACTAACTGACTAATAACAGCAGAATGGTGATCTACTAAGAACTGAAGACGCTTGAAGGGGTTGAATAATCCTGAGGCTGCAGTGGAATTCTGTGTTGAACTTGGAGAAACAACTTGTTATATTAGTTGTGTTAAGCCTTTAAATTGTTATTGTTTGATTGGTTTGCTGCAAACAGCTGATATTTTATAAATGTTGCTAATAAAACTCATTTTCAGTGGAGGTTGAATCATTTTAATTGCAACTACATATAGCTGCAATTAATACATAGCCCCCCCCCCCCCCCCAGTCAAATTAGTTTGAACAATTTCTGAGGCACTTCCTGGATCGCACACAGAGAAACATCGAATGAGAGGAGTGAAAGAATGTATACAGTCAACTCTTTGTGAAAATCCAGGATATCCATTAACAGTGTTCAAAAGATGATGATTTTGTACTGTATGCGCATTAAGCACCTGTTGACACGCCGAGGACATCTCTCCGGCTTGATGTCCACCTCGTACAGGTAGACGTCCATTTTGGGGATGTCCACCTGGAAGCAGTTGGCCAGCAGCTTGATGGGCTTCCCCATGGTGCCATAGCCAGGCCTCCGTGGCACGGAGAACAGGGGCGCAGCCCCAACGGCTCCTGCATACACACATTGGGATTGATTATTAGTGGAATAACAAATTTTATTGACATTTTCAGATTTTATAAATATTTCAAACATATAGATCATGCATTTATATGTACTCCAGAAAATCAGAACATTTAGGCAATGCTGGGATACTGCGCTAAATAATCAGCATTCTCCCTTAATTTAATCATTTTTTATTTTCACCCACTAGCTAAAGACACTATTACACAATGCAACCAGTACTGGGAGGGTGACTAATACAGCGCCAACTGTATTATTTCTGACCTTCACTACCAACGCCATTGCAACTGTTCCATCTTCGAAATGATGCCCATGTTGGCTAGTTACACACCAAGGGAAGAGGGACAACCACCCAGAGAAAGACTAATTCACTCCTGGTGAAGCTGCAGTCTCAGAATAACTAGGCCAAATCTTAGATGGCTACACCACTCTGCAAACATCTGGATTTTATTCATTTTATTGCATTTGTAATGTTACAAGGAAAAAGAATCCTTGTAATGCAAATCCAGAGTATATTTAGTTAGGGCTGGGCAAAATGGTAAAAATACTATATCATGATATTTAAAGACTTTTTTTGCAATAGATGATATTTATCACAATGCATGTAATTACAGACTAAAAACATCAGTGGCGACAGATTCTTATAAACAACTATTCAAAGACTCTCCTGTACTGAATACAGTTAATTTTATTTAACATCTGCTGCACTTCATCTAATAAAAACAGTCTAATTACACTGTTTGTAATGAAACCTGAAGCTGATTTGAAGCCTGAAGTGTTTAACAGTATCCTCCATATGCTTTAATAAAGCATATTGTTATCACGATAACAAAATGTATCACGGCATGATAAAATACTGTCATATTGCCCAGCTCTATAAGTGTTTATGTATCAAAATTAATAGATATGTACATAGAAATATCAAACATGTCTCACAATTGCAAATCACTGTAAAAAGTCTTACTTTTTTCTTACTAGTGATTATCTTTAAGACTAAACATGGGCAATAGGATGTATTAATGCCCGGATTGCTGACAGCCCATATACCTACTTGTACTCGCTAACCGCTTTCAGCTCTGAGTCAGAATTTCTGGAACACTCGAGGGGCTTTCTGGTACACATAAGCTTGGTTTCATTGGCAACGTGGATGAAGTCATTGTCTGAAGATGTTCGTTCAATACAAGAAAAGCTTTTCTATAATCCAGTCTTTCTTTCTCATCTTTGATTTTTTGATCAACACTGGAGGGTACAGGTCGAATAAAAATATACCATAGAAATATGCTAAATCCATGTGGCATGCATCTGAATACTGGTAAGCAGGGATAATAATGAACCTTAGCTAAATACTACCCATTTCTGTATAAAGAAAAAGGTAGTAGCCCATTGTTTCTATCAGGCAAAGGAACATGACGGCTGCTCAAGGGTATGCCTAATCCACAGATTTTACAACAGCTCATTTCATTCGGGGGTGGGGATGGGGGTTTGCCCAGTCTAGAGCAACAATCATCTGTCAGCTCTGAATATCAACACAAGAGGACTGACGATTGAGATTCGTCGTGGGGTACAACCTCAAGAGTTTCCTCTAAATGCCTACATATTGGAAACACCACTGCAGCTGACATCAAAGACAATGCAGACACTCGCAACCCACACACAAAAGTGAAAATTCAGTAAAACTCAGAAAACTCACTCCGTCAAAGCCTGCTCTCTGACTAAGCAATGAACCATCACTGATCAAACTGAGACACGATGACATCAGACGATTAAGTCATCTTTTTGCCCTGACTAATCTTCCCCTTTTGAATAAAACGCAAAAGTACTCATTCTTAAGGACTACAACTAGACTGTACATGCAAGTTACTCAAACATCACACTATAAATCACACATTTAACATGTTTTTCGAAAGATTCCAAGGGCTGCATAAATATTTAAATTTTATTGTGATTCACTATACTCACTTTCCTACCCCAGGCATGAACCCACTGTATACTCTTTATACAGTGAATTAAACTGCTAAATTATAAAACATGTGTGCTGATCTTTAACATAATGTATTTTGGAAATCAGGCCATCTTTTACTCACTTAACTGTTCACAGTTGACCAGGGGTGTCAAACATGCATGCCACTATATATTGTAATAATACTTTTGGTAGAGCTATATAGAAAAGGTATTTAAGGAATTATAATGCATTACAAAACCTTATTTTTTAGTTTGGAAAATAGTCAATGATTCTTTAGCAAAATTCATCCATATTGCACATGACTAAAAGCTTCCCAGTTTCTTTCCTGGTTAAATATTTTGCAGTGTCATTGGTTACTTAAATACTGTTTTAAGTTAATATAAATGTTTTATTTCTTTTTAATACTTACTTAACCAGGACAACAGGTAACAGCACATCAATCCAATGTTGACAGTAAGCTTCACAAACCCCTGACCGAAATTTACTGATTTGACTGATTTTTCAAACACCATTCAAACAGGCATACTGTACTACAGAAGAGCAGGAGTGAATTTGCCCTAGCACAAAGCTGAATTTGAGCTGAAAGGTAGACTGAGCATCACACCGAACACACACAGTCTACCAGTTGGGTCTTTCCTTATACCAAAAAGCTTTGGAGAAACTGGGTCTGGAACATTTGAAGCAATGGTGCATGAGGCTTTCTGCATTTTACTGTGGATCCAGTTGGATTCAGTCCCAGTATCTCGCTACATTGCAGACATGTGTATTGATCGACTGACGGACGCCAACAGGTGTGTATTTTAACAGGATTTCCAGCAGATTTCCAGCGGATTCAGAGTGAGGCTTGATGCTGGAAGTCACCTGAAGGGAACTCTGCTGTTCCAACTGATTCTTAGGAGTTCCCAGGGTGCCGTTGCCATGCCGACAGCACCCATGTGGCTGCCCTCTCTCCATGGAAACCAACCCTATACTAACTAGCAATAAGAGGAAAACAGGTGCTTCCATATCTCACCACATGCCCACCTGTAACAACGAGTCACACACACACACACTCTCTAAATACAGATCTGATCACACAGCTGAATAGTGACACACACACAAACACACAGCTCAACCTGGAATTCATGAAAAGCTACAGTAAGCATAGCAGCAGGTTCCTGGCTGCAGAACAGAGTGGGTAGAAGGCAGAGAGGGTTTATAATATGGCTGGACGATATGATGGAAATACTATCACACACAATATTTAAATATTTTTACAATACACTATATTTATCGCAATACAGAGAAAATCCATCAGTAGAGACAGATTTATAAAAACTACTCTTCCGTACTGAATACAGTGACTTTTATTCAACATCTGCTGCACTTCCACCAGTCTAATCACACAGTCTAATGAAACCTTCAAAAGCATTAACAATACCACTAGTAGTTGAGATGACAAATCTATATAAACGATGGGTATCTGTAGCAGTGGAAGGTATGGACAAAAAAAATTCTACCATGGTATAGTTCATATTTGGGATGTTTTTAGTACAGATCAGTACTAAAAACATGCGAACAGAACTTTTTTTTTTAACAGCGGCTTATTTTTTACTACAAATAAGCATATTTAACAAAGTGTAGTGTACTTTTTTTTTTAAAGCAAAACATAACAGTCCTAAATAAATATAGGTACAAATAGGTAAATCTGTAATTACTGCTTGCCTTCTACACACATATTTTAAAGTATATGAACACTGAACTTTAAATACAAATGAGAGTCCCCCCCCCCAACCTTTAGTTTTTCGAGAACTATAATCTCAAATATTTTATTTAACACTTTGCACACACTGCCCAGCACTACATCAAATTTACCCATTTACCCAAAATTACTATTATGGTCTGTTTGCAACCAAACATGCAGTTGGTCAGCATTTCCGAAGTACTAATGAGATCACAATATCATTAGAAAAGCACATTGTGGCATTAATAACGATGATAATGATAAAATACCATCATATTGCTCAACACATCTGACTAAATTGTGAAAAAAACATACATCCCTTCATTCAACCAACAAAGTCTTCATTCTGGCCTCACGATCGATCAAACAGCTTGGGGGCCCAAGAGGACTGTGTTTTTATAAAAAGATATATTTATAGATTTACATGTCTTCCCTCATGTATGAGTGGTTTGATCATGACTGCCTACGTTTGGATGCTCAACAGCTCATTTTAAAGTGCAGCTGTTTTTAAAGGAACAAAATCCTTTAGGATCTGCATCAGTTGATATTGAAGATTTCAACATCAGTATCGTAGCAGAAAGCTTCTGAACAGGACAACAGACAAGCCATGATGGAGGGGGAAAAAGTTATTTTCTTAAAACTGCAGGAACTGGTTGGAGGTTCTTGGAATAAACCACATGAAGACTAGAACCCCACAGTACTAATCTGATCATCAACCTGACCAACCACCGTTAATACTTCTCTGTTTTATCAGCAGGGGCCTGATTCCGTGTCTTTTCCACTTAAACCAGCTGGGTGAAACCAGTCACCAGAGCAGAAACTCTCATTTCTGTGCTGCTACTTCAGTGACACAGCAACCGGCAACTTAGTCACCATGACAACGAGCGCTTACAAGCCTCCCCCACCCTCCCCTATGTGGCCACACACACACACAGAGTTTGTATTACTATCCTTGTGAGGAAGAGTTATTGTAACATCTGGATCACTACAGATGTTCCTATCGATTCAGATAGTTTCCCTCTTGTGTCAAATGTCTGTCAAATGCCCCCCTCCCTCCCTCCCTAACAGACTTCAAGTCCCCACAAGGAGCTAAATACTCACAAACACACACACACACACAGAGACAGACAGACACAAGCAGCAGCACCTGATCGCCACACCACCTGTGCGTGACAGTCGAGCCGCAGCGCCGTGACGTGGAAATGCGCGAGCACGTCGGGACCCCCTCCAACCGACCGATCCTCACCAACCGTCACACAGACGAGCAAGCTCCAACCCCCCAAACTTACAGTGTGTACTTCTGATCACTGTAGTCTAATCTAACCTAAAGCCAAGTGCCTCCAAGCAGCCAGCAGTAAGGGGCAGTGAGCTGAGTGCCGGGTGAAAATGCCACTCCAGTGGACAGAAGACACAGGAGACACTTAGGGCTAGCTAGCAGCACCAGGTAGCTGAGCTGACGCCTCGGGGCAGAGCCCGTAAACCTACCTGTAGTACCGATTTCCATTCATGAGGTCTCTGCCCGGATTCCAGTCAGCTGGCTGTCTAGAGCTGGAGCCCCGCTCACGGCTGGTGGTGTTTAGTCTCTGCGGAGCCGCTGTGGGGCAGTTGGAGCTCGGCTAACGGCTATCAGTCCTCCTCTCCCCCGCCGCGGTCGTCGGTCTACGCCGCGGCTGATGAGACCGTCTCTGAGGGTCAGCTCGGCCTGAGCTTCATACGACTAGCAGCTCGTCTGCTCTCGGTGTTTGTCGTTATAGGGCAGGCAGACAGACAGACAGGCAGGCAGGCAGGCAGGCTCACCACCGTGTCGTCCTCCTCCTCCACCAGCAGCAGCAGCTCCTCCGTTTACCTCCGTAATTATTCCCAGCTGACAACTAAACCAAACCCTCGTAAAGACTCCCGAGAGTGAAGGAGAGTGTTTTTCCTTCCCTCGAACCAGAGGAGCTGCTCTCTGTCTGACTCTCACTCGGCTAAGATTAAGACCTTCACCTTTCACACGGCGACAGCTTGTTAAGGACTAAAAGGTATAAAAAAAATCATCCACTTATAAAAGCCACACGACAGCGGACCGAAAGTTTAGCTCTGGGGCTCTTTTTCGCTCTTGTTCGCCGGTTGGTCTCTCCGACTCTCGGTCCTGTAACCGGTTCACCATCTCCCCACCGCCGGGCTGAGGGAGGGGGACCACAGGAAATACCAACGGCAGGAAGCGCCGTCACATCCTGGAATCGTGTCATTCATTTTTTGATCCACGTTTGAGAATTAATTAATAAAAAAAGGAGAGATTAATAAACTGACATGCTTTGACTCAGGCTGTGTGTTTTACTTTATTAGAAATAAATAGCTCTGCTTAGTCAGACACATCATATGTGGGCTGAATGTTGGAGAAAATAAAATAATACAGGTCACAGGGTGGACTCTAATAATAATAATAATAATAATAATAATAATAATAACAATAAAACAAGTCATATATTAAGTGATTATTAGTCATTTAATAAGTACTGAGTCAGGTCTCGTTGAGGCCGCTGGTCCTGAGAGGGCAGCATTGCGCCCTACAGTCAACTGAGCTCAGCGTAGAAGAAGCTAAACCGGCGCTCCTTCAACACAGCTGTCGGGTTAAACGTCCATCTGTGTTGGGTACATTTTCCAGGGTCTGTATTAATTAAGCAGCACAGCGACAAACACGGTGTCATTCTGAGATTTAGACGCTTTACTTTCATATGTTTGAATATATTTCAGCACATTCAGCAAGAGTTCAGTTCCCTGAGTTAATGAAACACGGTCTTTAATAAAGACTCCGGCGGTATTGAAGGCACCTCAGGGATCTGGTGAACTGGAGGAGGTTGGCCAGCTCTTTATGTAGCTAAATGTCTGTGGGCTGTCAACGATAGTCCATGTCCAGCTGTTGAGGAGCTATTGGAAAGTAATGTCTCTAAATGTCAGGTGAATAGTTTACTCTGTGTGCTCAATCTTTAGTTAAACAGCTGCTTATACAGAGCTCGGATTATCGCTACTAATACTGTTCTACTCAATGAGGTTTAATCTCCGGAGTCTCCTGTAAATACTCGGGTGTCTGGGTTCAGAAAGGAGTTGGTTTAAAATGACCAGTTGCTCTAACTCTTCTTCTAGCTGGAATGGACAAAGTCATTACCTGCTTCAGCAGGCGGCCGGACGCTGTAGTCCGCCTGATCTGCTTCCCTTGGGCAGGTGGAGGCTCCATCCACTACGCCCGCTGGGGGAGACTCCTCAACAGCTCTGTTGAAGGTATCTGTCAGCGCCACTGATCGACCTGTAGTGTTGGGCTGTATATGCTGTAAATCCAGCTGAGATGATGTACAGTTATCTCTACAGGTCCTTTAAGGCTTTAAAGGATTTACTCGAATTGCACTCATTTAAAGACCACCTATTTCTGAAGCCCACTCTTCCTCTCTTTCCTCTTTACCCCATCATCAGGCTGAAAGTTAGATTAAAGGTTCAGGTGAAGGTTAGGGTTAGGATTTAGGGGAAAGGTTAGGGTTAGGTTTAATGTTACATTTAAGGTTTAGGTGAAGGTTAGGGTTAGGATTTAGGGGAAGGGTTGGGCTTAAGGTTAGATTTAAGGGTTAGGTGAGGTTTAAGGTTTAGGTGAAGGTTAGGGTTAGGTTTAGTTTTAAGGTTTAGGTGAATGTGAGGATTAGGATTTAGGAACAAGTTAGGGTTAGTTTTAAGGTTAGATTTAAGGTTTAGGGTTAGATTTAAGGTTTAGGTGAAGGTTAGGATTTAAGGTTTAGACGAGGGTTAGGGTTAGAATTAAGGTTTAGGTGAAGGTTAGGATTTAAGGTTTAGGCAAGGGTTAGGGTTAGGGTTAGATTTAAGGTTTAGGTGAAGGTTAGGATTTAAGGTTTAGGCGAGGGTTAGGGTTAGGATTAAGGGGAAGATTAGGTTTAGGGTTAGTTTTAAGGTTTAGGTGAAGGTTAGGGTTAGGATTTAAGGTAAAGGTTAGGTTTAGGTGAAGGTTAGGTTTAGGGTTGTAGGTGAAGGTTAGGATTTAGGAGAAAGGTTAGGGTTAGGTTTAATGTTACATTTAAGGTTTAGGTGAAGGTTAGGGTTAGGATTTAGGGGAAGGGTTGGGCTTAAGGTTAGATTTAAAGGTTAGGTGAGGTTTAAGGTTTAGGTGAAGGTTAGGGTTAGGTTTAGGTTTAGTTTTAAGGTTTAGGTGAATGTGAGGATTAGGATTTAGGGACAAGTTAGGGTTAGTTTTAAGGTTAGATTTAAGGTTTAGGGTTAGATTTAAGGTTTAGGTGAAGGTTAGGATTTAAGGTTTAGACGAGGGTTAGGGTTAGAATTAAGGTTTAGGTGAAGGTTAGGATTTAAGGTTTAGGCAAGGGTTAGGGTTACGGTTAGATTTAAGGTTTAGGTGAAGGTTAGGATTTAAGGTTTAGGCGAGGGTTAGGGTTAGGATTAAGGGGAAGATTAGGTTTAGGGTTAGTTTTAAGGTTTAGGTGAATGTGAGGATTAGGATATAGGGACAAGTTAGGGTTAGTTTTAAGGTTAGATTTAAGGTTTAGGGTTAGATTTAAGGTTTAGGTGAAGGTTAGGATTTAAGGTTTAGACGAGGGTTAGGGTTAGAATTAAGGTTTAGGTGAAGGTTAGGATTTAAGGTTTAGGCAAGGGTTAGGGTTAGGGTTAGATTTAAGGTTTAGGTGAAGGTTAGGATTTAAGGTTTAGGCGAGGGTTAGGGTTAGGATTAAGGGGAAGATTAGGTTTAGGGTTAGTTTTAAGGTTTAGGTGAAGGTTAGGGTTAGGATTTAAGGTAAAGGTTAGGTTTAGGTGAAGGTTAGGTTTAGGGTTGTAGGTGAAGGTTAGGATTTAGGGGAAAGGTTAGGTTTAGGTGAAGGTTAGGTTTAGGGTTGTAGGTGAAGGTTAGGATTTAGGGGAAAGGTTAGGTTTAGGTGAAGGTTAGAGTTGGGGTTAGCATTTAAGGGAAATGTTAGGTTTACATTCAACTTACAGTTCAGTTGCATTTAATAGTTAAATGTCTTGTGAGCATCTTAAGGACCATCCAAGTAAAGTGATACCCAATCTTTAAAACTTTGCTTAATTGATTATCTTCCGAATATATACAGTTTTTCAATTGTGTACTGATTTGTATAATGAATAAAGTAAATAAAGAAGTTGCTGCATTTCTTTCTGTATATAAAAATGTTTGGCACCGGCATACAAGAGACTAAACCATGCAAATAAAGACACTAAAGAAGTATAATTAAATGTGATTAGCCAAATAGTTAAATATTATTTTATGTAAATAAAAAACATAAGATTCCTTTATGTCTCTATACACTGACAAAGTCTCAAATGCTTGTACGACAAGCCGTATACACTGTTCCAAGTTCACACTGTCATTTTGACCTTTGCTGCTTATTTGAATGCTAATTTTTGTTGTTCTTTGTAATGTGAAATTCAGTGTATTCAGTCAGACTGCCGGGCAGGGAGGGCAGAGTGAAAGAACCGTTCTTCCAGCACATGCAGCAGATCCTTGATGAGGTCATCAATGTACTGTTGCCAGCACTCAAGGAGAAACCGTTTGCCCTCTTTGGACACAGGTTGGTGCTATTAGGTGTTTTAAGTTTTTTGTGTTGTCACATTTCTATACAAATAATATCCACACCACACCACCACTGAATGCAGAGTTTTTTGTTTGATGGTGTTGGATGCTTTTTGCACTGACCTGAGTTGTATTTAAGGACTGTTTAATGGTTTTGCTACTGTAGCACTAGAATTTGTCCTCTGTGATTAAAAAAAGTATGTTTCTATATATTTAAAATAACATCTGGAATGTCTGGAAAATGAATATAGGTCAGGTCTGCTCAAAGTGTGGCGAAAGTTGGATGTCTGGCCTCCACTCCCTCACCTAACGAGAAAATTTGCCCAACACAAAAAAATAATTGTACTGAATTTCTGTATACCCTTGATATAAATATGAGAATTAATAAATGTTATCGGGCAAAACTATAATGAAACTGACGTAACTGTCTAAGTATTGGCCCAGTCGGAATTTCACATGTCTTGGCGAAAGCATGTGCGGACCTTCACTCTCCCAGCGATGGTAACATTGTGTTATAGGGAGTCCGCATTAGTGGTTGGTAATTGGCAATGACTAAACTGGGGAGAGAGAAGGGATCAGGTAAGATTTATATTTATTTGGTGAAATCATTTGCTGCGATGTCATTTAACAATGTACTTCTGGTTCTTATCACCATTACTGGGAGCAATTTGTCTAGAAAGGCCATATTCAAGCACAGCTTAGGATACAAGTTTAAGTGGAATTTGTTCATTTTTTTTATATTCCAGTATTACTGGTGTGAAAATGCAATATAGCTATGATAGATTTTTCTTATTAAATATTTTCTTATTCTTATTTACCCAGTTTTGGTGCCATGACCAGCTATGCCTTTGCTGAGTATGTAAAGAAAGTGCACAGCCTTGAACCAGTGCATGTGTTTATCTCCGGCGCTTCTGCGCCTTACGTAAGTACAGTTGTTCTTCATGCTTGTTTGAGCACTACAGTAGTAGTGATAACAGTGGCCTAGTACAACGCAACAAGCACCATACTACATCTTTTATTAGACAAAATATACTGTATATTAATGTGAAATACATTAAGCAGCAGTACTGTAGCTGGCATTAGATCAGTCACCATTGTTTCGTAATGTAAAGGGGTGTGACCCATCTACGGGTAAAACATTTACAAGCATGGAAGAAACATTACAGTAGTATCAGTGTGCTTCCCCCCCCTTCTTCTTCAGTCTTCACTCTTTGCAGTTCAGCATAACGCTCCTGGATGCAATGTATTAGATGTATCGGCTGACGCACAAAATGATCCTCTCTCTCAGTCTGAAACCAGATTACAGGCCCCACGGAGAAGCCACCTGTCCGATGAAGAATTCCTCCAGTGGATGAGCGCCATTGGAGGAACCCCTCCTGAAATTCTGGCCAATCCTGAGGTGCTGAAGCTATTCTTGCCGGCTTTAAAGGCGGACCTCAATGTAGTGGAGAATTACAGGTTAGTTGAATGTAATTAATTAATTAATTAATTATAATTAATTATAAATTATATATATATATATGCTGCCTTTTACAAGTTTGTAAAATGCAACTAAAATGAAATCAATCAGTCAGTGATTAATTGGTAATTAAAATTATTTAAAAACTACATTCATAAATCACAGGCCGGTGCTTATGTTGGAATTAACACAGTGGAAAAATGTATAAACCTTTAACGTAAAAAAAACAAAAGGAATTCCGTTTGCAGTGATACATAGAACATTTCATACGTCTTCATACATACAGCATATTAAAAATGAACACTTCTAAATGTGTAGAGTAGTACTGGAGATCCAGGTATTATACAGTGCTGTGAAAAAGTGTTTGCCCCCTGAAAATGTGCACAGTTTTAGACCCTATGATGACCATTTTATGTATTTTTTTATATAACACATCCTATTTTATATATGTGTGTATATATATATATATATATATATATATATATATATATATATATATATATATATATATATATATCATTTTCAATTTCCACCCAGTAGCCGGGACTCCCCCTATCCCCACAAAGTCGCTAGTGCTGTAAGGGAATAGTGTCTAGTGGCATTCAAACTGACATAGTGATTTCCACATGTTGTACTGAGAAATGCTAGTTCTATAAGAAACGCATGGAATCTGATAACCTGTGTGTTTGTGTGTGTTGCAGGTGTAGCCGGCCAGAAAGCCCTTTTCTCTCATGCCCAGTTTCATGCTTTGACGGCAAGGAAGACATGCCACATGACTTACAAGGTCAGAGATGGGATTGTCCTGCACAGTATTGATGTTTCAGCAGTACTCCATGATGCCATGTGGGCAATTCTAAAACACTGTTGGTACCTCATGACCACACTGTACAATACAATGTGGACACAGTAGTTCTAAACCATCTTGTGGTAAACCTTTCTCAGAAGGAGCAAATGTGAACTGGACAGTTTACATTTTAGCTTCAGTTCAAATTCTGTTCTGCACTAGAACACAGGTTTGTGTATGTAATGAAGAATCACATGAAGGTTTCTTGATGTACTGTACACGTTTAAGAAACCTGGTGATCAGAATTTGAGATGTTATCATGTTTATATGCAGTACATTACTGTGTTTTTAACTTCTGTTCTTTACAGCATGGCAGGCTATGACTAGTGGGGATTTCACTGTGCGGATGTTCTCTGGATCACACTTCTACCTGAAAGACCCGGGCAATGAGAAGCTCATATTGGACCACGTAACAAAGCATCTGGAGACGGCTGAGATGGACTACTTGTAGAGTGCCATTGGATGATCTTTTTAAGGCAGCCAGTCAAAATGCTAATGTGGAAGATAGTCATGCCAATACAGTTTAAATGGCAAGCATTAAAAAATGACATTCTGATTTCCTCTTGTTGCACTGCTAGAGAAATGCTAATTGTATATTTTTATGAATATGTGCTTTATTACACAGAGCATGTCTACAAATAACATTCCAGATGCAAACATTATCAGTGTTTTTTAATATAAAAATAAAATTATAATTGTAATAATAATTTATTTCGTTCTTCAGTACTATAAAACTCATATTTTGAAATGGTATCTTTATAAAAAATCATTTTGTTTATCTTGGTCCTTTCATCAGGAAACATCCACACAGTGTTAAGCAGCTGGCATTAGATAGCTGGCAACTATCCATAACATAATTAATAACATAATTTAATTTAAAAGGAGTAATAATACATTATGAGCATGACCCTCTTTCAGGTCTGATGCTGTCCTGAGGTGACTTATGCAGATTTAGTAAATGGACAAGATGAGGTTGAGTATGGATAGCTGGTGTCGGGTCTGTGTTAAAGAATATTCTGTACCTGCTACATTAATGAGCAATTAAGGAGGCAGAGCCCACTAACATTGCCTGTCTGAAATGGAAAAAGTGTAGCTAAATCGAGCGTCCTACATGTCATGTGTACAGAGTATGCAGTCAAACAGTACATGTTGGTTAATTATTAGCCAAAAACACAGCAGGCCTGTACTTCACCATCTTACAAATACAGTGAACGCTGTTAAATATGTCAGAAATAATAAAATAACAACAATATAAGGCTTAAATGTTGAAGTGACACATTATCTGGCAGTCTTTTATACACAGGTTTGCAAAGTTGGCATACTTTAGATTTTCGTGCTTGTGAAATTGTGAAGTTTCAATTGAAACTTGATGCTCAGACGGAGAATTACAGTGATGAACCATGGCATATATTTCAGTAAACCTAGTGTACTTGTGCTTAGAGCTTGTGTGGAGTTTTTCATTCTTGCAACAGATTCTGACTAAGCCAGATTTCAAAAACTAGGAGTGGGAGTGCTGATCTTGGATCAGATTTATCTCATGTTATGGTGACCTACTGACAGGAAGGCATGTCATGGAAAACAGGTTGATGAAAAAACCCTTCTATAATGTTCAGGGCAAAGATACCATTTTCCTTGCCCCTCTCCTCCACAGTTTAAACATTTTGAATCAAGACAATCAGGTGTTATTAAAGTACACACTCCAGAATTCAAGGGGTATTTGACTTTTTGTCACCATAACTTTTGAGTCATTTGGGACGTTTGGCTTCACTGGTGTTTATGATGACTCAGGTGTGTTCCTATGCTTGCTTCTAAGCCTTAAACATGTTTAAGTCATGACATGAAGACAAGAGCTGTGTCGAGGAAAGTCAAAGAAGCTGTTTTGAGGATGAATAACAAGTGTAAATACCCTTGCAGGTGACGATCAAACCTTGGCATTACCAAAATCAACTGTGTGGAATATCAGTAAGAAGAAAAAACGCACTGGTGAGCTCATTAATTGCAATGGAACTGGTAGGTCGAGGAAGACCTCAAGTGCTGATGGCAGAAGAATCCTCAATAATCCTCAATTCAGATCAGAAACAGCCTCCATGAAGTGGGTCGGTGTTTGTCAGAGACTACTATCTGCAGAATACTTCATGGACAGAAAAAAAAAAAACACGGTCTAGGTCTGTAGATGAAAGAGACCGAGATGAACCTCTATTAGATTAATGGCAAGAGCAAACTATGGAGACACAAATGAACTGCCTGCAATCATATCATCTCAAACATTATGGAGGGCAATGTAGATAGTAAATCATTCGATTTCATGAGAATACAGAGATGCTAGTTCACCTAGTTTTCCATATAGATATGATATATGTAGGTTACAGCCTACATCTGATGTTTGTCCCTCTATGCTCAGTTGGCAAACCAAATGTATTCCCCTTGTTGCCAACTCTAGTCAAGCTTTATAAGGAATGGCCACTGTAGTTAACAGTGGCATAGGTTTAATTTCAGCTTTGGGGGACACGCTGCCCACACCCCGTTTATGGTTATGTTACAAATGTTAGACATTTTATTACCAATTTTAATAATATTGGTCTAGTTAGTCATTCTGACACAGTGTAAAGAAAAACTGCCATATTGAAATGATGTAAAAAACGGGAGATAAAGGGTTTGGACGGTGAAGACATGTACAGCTATATCAGCCTGCGCCGCATCTCCTATTTCAGAACCCCCTCAAACTGTGCCGTCATCCAATAGCAGATTGTTTAAAGTCCGTTGCTATGGCACTTTAATTATTGAGTAGCAGTCGCGTCCTCTGGTTGCCTGGAGACCGCGGCGCTTTGTTCAGCGTTCTGAAATACACGCGCACAAAAGAGCATCTGCACATTCCAGAGCCTAGGGTAAGTCAACCGTTCTCGAGGCGTTTAACGGCACTGACTGTGTTAACAGAGCTGCTAGGAGTAAAACTGTATGAAGGGCTTGGGCAAAACTTTGCAAAACATCATCTGAACTAGATTTTTGCTTGTTTTTGTTCCAATTATTTTTTAATCATAATTTAATAAGATAAGGAGTTAACTTAATTTAAAAGAAGGGCTGGTTGCATCGGATGCATTCAAGTGTGGGTGTTTCTACCTTTATTTGACAGACCTGACTATAATAATAACTGACTATAAATAAAAGACACTATTGTATTCATTTTCTGACCAGAAAAGTGGTAAGCCCTTTTGCCTTTTACCTATACAGTAAATCTTGTACCTGAATATGTCTCATTATAAAGTATAGCTGTATAATTACAGACTGCACCGTCTGCCGCCTGGCACGGCTAACAATTCCTGGTTGATTGAAACCTTGGATCTGTCAGGGTTTTCTGAACATTCCTAGAAAGTTTTTATTTAACTGCGGTTGCTCCAGTTCTTTATTTTGGAAAAGATTTGATGTCACAGCTTGTGACTGACAGGGGCCTTAGAAAGTGTATAATAAATGTATCATTTATTTTTATTCCAATATTAAACCATAAAACCTTCCTAATGAATAGAATTATTTATTAATAACGCTAAAACGGTTTAAATGACCTTTCTTGCCTCCCCCTCCCCCTTTGCAAGACAGGGTTTGGTCCGCCCTCAAAACAAGTGCGATTTGTACTGGCAAGCAGTGAGCTGCCTATTGGGACTGAAGCATTCCGTTACAATTTGAAGAATAATTTGGTTACCAAAAACCCAAAGAAACCAATATTTTATTGAGAAAAGGTGGGTATAGTCTGTAAGTGGTAGAAATGACCCTGTTGGCATAGTCCACAGTGAAATAGGCTAATATGTGTTATTTCATATCTTCACAAAAAAAAAAATGTGTTAACATTCAATGCAGGCAATGTTTTAGCAGCTATTGATACTAAATGGGATGCCCCTACCTCTGCTCTGTGCCAGGACAGGCAGAAGGAGCTTCAGGCTAAGCAGCCACACCTCCCCATCCCCATCTCACAGTCCTACACCCAACTGAAGAAGGGAGTGAGCTGCACTGTGTCGAATAACCTGTCAGTTGATGTAATTGCTGGGGCTCTATTGTGGGTATTTGAAGAATCAATTGCTTATAAATAATTACTTTTCCAAACCCTTCTGCAAAACAGAAGCACAGACCCTCATGCTTTTTATGCTGCTTTTAATGGTCTAGTGTTGGTCTGGTGTTGGACTAGGTGGTCACCTCCAGGATGCCAGTGCAGGTTTTCCAGCACAACAGCATCCAGGGACATTTTGAGTATTTGACAACTCATTTGTCATTCAAATACACACATATCATATTTGTGATATGATGTGATTGTGATTTGTTAGATTAGTAAGTGTTCATTGTAAAACTTCTTTACATCAGGATGCTAACTAGCTATTCTGTAGCGGAAGTATCTGGCTACTGATTAAAATAGCCAACTGGTCATCAATTAAGTCGCTAGCTAAGTTTGTGCTAGGTTTTTAAGCTGCTGTTGTTAAACATCATTAGGTGTGGTAGGTGTGCTACCACAGTTATGAGTCTAACGAGTATTTTGACAGAATTGTTAGAGGTAGAACGTGCTGTAAGTAACACACACACACACACACTTTCAGTCAAACACTACAATATGGTTCACTGTAATTCAATTTATTATAATATAAGACATACAGACACGTTCACTATCCCTCTATCCCACTATAGATCTGGTGGAGAGTGACAGCTGTCCCTTGGTCATGGCCACCATGAGCATGAAGCCAGGTCTTCGCTGCAGAGTGTCTGATTGGGAGAACAGCAACAAGCACATCTCAGACACTGCAGAGCACAGACGGCACGTATCACACGAGATACGTCAGGAGGGGAGGGCGCTGCGGAATGAGACAGCCAACAAAGTAACGTATTAAATACAGGAGTGGTGCCACTGCATGTAATTACATACCAATCAGAAAAAGGCGTTTGTTTTAAAGACAATTAGACAAGAATTAAGAAAACATGGACACTAAGACAAGCTTGTAAGCTCCATCTTTTTCTACCAGACGAGCTGGGATGAGTATGACAGCAGTCGTCGCCTGAATGACAGGATCAGTGATGTCACGCGATGGAAGAAGACCTTGGAGGCCTATGCGCAGGATGTGGACCAAGAGATAGACGCTCTCACTCTTGTTAGTACATTACTGAAGTTGCCACACGCCAACCAGCCATCAAAACACTGAGGGGGTATAGGTGGGCTAAAAGGACATCTTTCTCAACTGAAAGCAAATATGGAGCCAAAAATATACCTGACTGGATATGAAAATGATTTCATATGTATATATATATTAAGATATGATTTGTTATTAATATCTGGTTTGAGTTTTCCTTGTCCTTTTGGTACATTACATTATATTTAACTCACATTATATAACAGGCAATATCACAGGCAAAATGACAAAATTCAAGACCATCCGTTATACGAATTTAGTCTCTACATTTAACCCCTCCATGGCAATGAATGCACACATCCATAATTACTAGTGCAAATTAATCATCCTATCAAGTTTGGTCCCAACTTCCTCCCATAAGTCACTGTCTCTACAGAGCCTAGTGATGCATTAGTGGATGTATTTAGTGACATAAACTGGATTGCACTTCATTTAAGTGAAATATGCATTAAATGTCATAACTAACTCTCTTGCTCTCTCACACACACAGCTGCTCCTTTCTTAGCTCTGCTTAATCCGGCTCAATGACTGAGCCTCCATTTATTTCTTAAAAAGCTGTTGAAGCAGTTTCTCTATTAAAGCTTCTGTGTCCGAGCTTCGTCGTGTTCTGGGCAAAAGTTCTCAAAGCTACACTCACAGAGTGTAATAAGAAAAAAGGTGATTCCTCTAGACAGTTTATTAGGCACACCTGACAGCTTTATCATAATTACTCACAATATATTGCTGTTATTAACGACATTCAACTTTTTAATTGATTGACACCACTAATAATGACATAACTTTCTATTTAATCACATTTACATTACATTTCTAGATTTCTATTCTGTATTGGGTTATGTTGGTCACATTCGTACCACAGTGAAATGTCTGCTGTTTTGTTCAATCATCCAGATCTTTAGCCTTTTTGATGTCTCAAGTTGAATCGATTATCGGTCTCCAGGCAAAGGACGAGACCGAGCGTGCCCTTGCAGCCACGGTGCTGCCCCTAGAGGTCACTGCCGAGTGCCAGACCTTGAGAGAGGGTCGTCGGGGCAACGAGCTGGTTAGTGACCCAGTTGAGGCCGAGCTGAAGAAGGAAGTGGACGTGATTGATGGAGCACAGCGGGTCCTGCAGCAGCATATTGACCAAGCCTTCGAACAGCTGTGGTGAGGGAGAGGGAGAGAGAGAGAGCAAACATGTTTTGAGGGAGAACGAGGGTGGTGAGCTATCCCTAACGTTGACAGGTGTGTTCAGTTTACTGCAGGAAGCCCGTCACCAACTTGCCCTTGACCTCCAACACAAGACAGAAGCTTTGGACGTGGACGTGTCCTGCCTGACGCTCACAGTGACATCACCAGAAATCTCACTGAAGCCCAATCCCACCAGAGTTCCTCCTGGGTGAGCTAACAAGCTAGCCTACCAGGTTCTCATATGCTGACCAGTTTTATTGAAGGGTTTATTAAAACTGCTTTTTATTTTATTTTTTTAAGTGGACAAGACAAATGGAACAGAAAAGAAATAAAAGTAACCTGGAAAACTGAAAATGAAAAATAACTGAAGCTAAAGTCTTTATAAACATCTCTTTTTTTTTGGGGGGGGGGGGGGGGGGGGTAGGGTAGGGTAGAGCAACACAGTGATACTATGCATCTAAAATTGTTTGCAGATCCACGACCCCCCAGCAGTGGGAGCAGTTCAGCCACCACAATGTATCCCACGCTAAGGAAGAGATGCAGGCTTCTGTACAGCTGAGAGAGAATATGAGTATCACTCGAGCACAGGTACAACAGCTGAGGTGTGCATGCTGTTGGTGGCGTGTATTTCTGGAGTGTGTTCGATCATTTCTTCATCTTCTTATTAGGTCTAATATATAAAAATAGACTTACCTGAACAGCAAATAAAACAATATACTGCAAAAAAAAGCACAAATATGCATTTTTAATTGATTGACTATTAAATAAATGAAAATGAAATAAATGAAGTAACCTATTCATTACAGTTAGAGTAGTACTAGACTAACAGTCACAGTTCTAGTAAGGGAGACAGAAGATGCTCTATTAAAGCATGCGTCTCCCGTCCTTCAGGTGCAGAACGAGCTGGAGGCTCAGCGCGTAGCTACAGAATTCGCCCTCCGTAAGCGCACTCATCACGTGGAACAGGCCCTCCAGGAGGTCCAGTGGCAGCTGAAAACTGTAAACATTCTTCATCACCCTCCTCATCTTCATCTATATGCTGTTTCCTGACCTAAAAGTAGAGTGGCTAGAAGCACTGGAAAGGCACTGTTCATGTGTTTGTTCTGTCCATGTGTTAGACGCAGGACGAGATTGCTGAGCTGGAGGGAGACGTCATTGGACTGGAGAGGGACTTGCAAGCTAAGATGGCTCCTCTGAAGCTGGTGCACACTCGTCTGGAGAACAGGGCCAAGAGGCCTGGCGTGGACCTGTGCCGAGACGAGGTGATCCTCCTGAAGTGATGTTATGGCAGTTTTTTGGTGCCTAAACCACACAAACATTTTAAGTGGGCTTTCCAGGAAAAATATTAAATACAGAAAAAAATGAAGTTGTTTGATCAACATTTGATGTGATCTCATTGATGCTTATGCTCTCCACCCAGGTTCAATATGGGCTTGTGGAGGAGGCCAAACGACTGGATTCTACCATTCTGGCTCTAAAACAGAAACTGGCTCAGGCTCAGTGAGTCCATCCTGTCTACATCTATCATTCATCTTGTGTGTGTTTTCATTCATAATGAATCATAAATCATAATAATCATACAATAAGTCATAATAACCTGCTAAAATGACAAAATTCAGCCTGTGGTTTGCATACGCTATTTCTTATATCCACCTATTCAGCCTACTTTAGCCCCTTCGATTCACGCCAATTACAAGATGTATTTCAGTATAGACTGCATTTAGAATAAGGCACAATACAGCCAATTAGAACAAAGCCTATTTACATATATCAAATCCTTAAAGGCTTAATAACTGTATTCTCATAATGTTATGATATGGACTGAATTTGTTCTCGCTCTAATTTCCAGGGACTCCTTACAGTCTCTGCAGCATCATAAGGCCCAGATGCTGGAGGATCTCTCTCGTAAACAGGAGGCCCTGGCCCTGGAGCAGCGTACCACACAGACCCGCCAGCGCTTGACCCTCACTTCTCAAAGTGACACCTTATCCATGGCTGTGGTTCCCCTCACCAACACTGGAGGCAGGCACATGCTGCAGCTAGCCTAAGCTAATCATTCACACTGTTAGCCAGCTTTTCATTGGTTCATTAAATGTTCACACATAAATACACTTTCTAGCTCTTTTCAATACTTCATCTTCATCATCATCATCGAGTTTATATCCCCCATAAAACCCATAAAAGAAGCACAGAAAGAAAGAAATCTCATATATTTTTGTTGTCTTGTATTAGGTCTGTAACAGTGTATAATTGAGTAAAGACATTTAACTATATATAATAACACATTTTATTTTGAGAGTCCAATATAGATGCTCTGTAGATGATCAAGTTGACTTTAACTAACATTTAACTACCATTAAATAAATTGATTGTAAAGTTTCAGCTGTAGTAGATTATAGGAAGTTTAACAGTAACCTTAAACCTAACCTAATTTCAACCCAAATTACTTAATAAGATTTATTTAAGGTTTCTTTAATATCATTTTAAATAGATATTACTTTAATATTACTAGATTCAAAATATCAGAAAAGGTAAAAAAAAAAGGTAAAGGGACTGAAAGTTTGAGCACCCTGCAGCACCTTTGTTGTACATCACTACTTACAGCAACGGTTTGTAGACAACTAAAGGCCCTATCTTACACCCTGCGCACGGCGTTGTGATGCTACCCTTCCAGTTAACTACAATTTACATTATAAACTGAGCAAACAACGTCCTGAAAACCCTTTGCTATCTTCATATAGCCTTCTCCTGCAATGTGAACATCAGCTCTGTTTATTTTCAGAGTGCTAGGCAGCTGCCTAGAGGAGCCCATGGCTGATGATTGTTGGGACAAATTTTAACATTTCCATTTCCCTTTAAGGCATTAAGCAGCTTGCTATTTACTCAATAATATCATTTTAAATAGATATTACTTTAATATTACTAGATTCAAAATATCAGAAAAGGTAAAAAAAAAAGGTAAAGGGACTGAAAGTTTGAACACCCTGCAGCACCTTTGTTGTACATCACTACTTACAGCAACGGTTTGTAGACAACTAAAGGCCCTATCTTACACCCTGCGCACGGCGTTGTGATGCTCATTGCTATCCTACACCCCCTCAACGGTCTATTTTCATGCTTTCCGCCTGCGTTGTTTAAATATTTGAGGTTTAAAATGAGGTGTATTCAGGTCAATTTCTGGTGTACTGCAATCTTGGCAATGGAAAACACAGGTGACCACTGACTGAAAACAACCTAGGCAGACGTCAACAGTCAGGGCAGTGAATTGTCAACACAGGCGTGCGTACACCTCCACTTTGAAATAGCAATTCACCAAAGTCAGACCACACCTGGCTCTTAAAGGGGATAGCGAGTGACACGTCGATTGGTTTGTTGCACGTTATGCCCAAAGTACATCTATGAGACTTAGGACATGTCTTTTTAATGTTTAATGTTTTAATTTAAGCCTTTTCCCATCTGAACAATAGGAAAGACACACCAACACGCCCTAAATCAAGCTGTGCGGTTTACGGCCAAAAGATTGCTAAAATAGGGCCCTAAGAGTCTTCCAATTTTTGAGTCTTCAAGTCTATGAGATTTTTGGGCCATCTTGCATTGCACTGCTCTTTTGAGATCTATCTATAGATTTTTAATAACGTTCCACTGGCAGTTACACTAGCCCAAAGCTTGATCAATTCAGCTCCGTGTTTAACAGTTGTAGAGGTGCTTTAAAAAAAATCTTCATCCATTTTTCTCCCCCAGAAAAGTTCAATTTTAAATAAAAATACATTTTAGGCATTTATTGCTTAGATGTTCCTTTGAAAACCTCTGGTGTGGAATTTTGTGGTGAAGATGCAGGGAAGATTTTCTTCTGATGACTCTTCCATGAAGGTCATACTTGTGGAGGTGTCGCTGCAGAATAAAGCAGTGCACCAAAGTGCCAGAGTCTGCTAATACTTCCTAATTCGTCTTTTGCCATCAACAAGGATATTGATTAGCTTTTCTACCAATTTTACAAGGTTCCTTTGTCTTCCAGACCTCAACTTGACCTCCACCCTTCCAGTTAACTACAATTTACATTATAAACTGAGCAAACAACGTCCTGAAAACCCTTTGCTATCTTCATATAGCCTTCTCCTGCAATGTGAACATCAGCTCTGTTTATTTTCAGAGATTTCCATTTCCCTTTAAGGCATTAAGCAGCTTGCTATTTACTCAAGAATAACCTCAGCTAGTTTAAATAGACTAATACTTTAAAGATACCTCTAAGTTTAGACACTACTAAACAAAAGTCAATAAGGTGACCATAGTACTCTACTATTCGCCCAAGTATTCTCAGAAGAGGTGGGTCTTCAGTCTGCGAGTGACTCGGCCGTTTGAACACACAGGGGAAGCTTGTTCCACCACTTTGGTGCAGGACAGAAAAAAGCCTGGACGCTTGTCTTCTGTAGATTTTGAGGGATGGCGGGTTGAGCCGAGTCGTACTTGAAGCTGGAAGGGCTCTTGGTGCAGATCGGCTTTTGACCATTGACATCAAGTACTGAGGGGCTGGACCGTTCTTGGCTTTGTAGGCCAGCGTCACGATTTTAAATCTGATGCAGGCAGCAGCTACAGGAAGCCAGTGAAGAGAACGCAACAGTGGAGTGACATTGCCGAAATTAGAAACCTTGAAGAAGTCCATTTTTAGAAAGCTTTGAAATTAGCATCACCTGGCCTTATCTCATGATGACAGTGAACAAGCCATAGCCATATCAGAACACGGTTTATTTACATATATCTATCTTAAATTCAGAATAAGGCATGTTTAATGCATTATTAGTATTAAAAATAAAATATCAAAAATGGACCTTAAGGGGGAAATATGTAATTAAATTTCAACCCAAAATGGAAATGTAATCCTAAAACTAACTAACAGTAACTCTAATTCATCTGATAATGATTATTATCGCTATCTGAGCAGCTGCGGGTGATCTAGAACTTCTCAGGCTAAAATGTGCCCTTATATTTAGGCTTGTAAATGAAATGGAGCGACGTGTGGAACAGAGCTTGCAAATCTCACATGCATACACACACACACACAAAAGGCACACAAGACAAGACATACACATAATTAAGAAACCCTTACTCTCTCACACACACACACACCTGAAAGGGACCTCATTGATCCTGCAGTATACAGTGCAGCTGCTCCACGTGTGACCTTAATGTCTGTAAATGAGTCTGTTTGTCACACTGTCTCTGAGGGGAAGAAAAGACGAAGAGGATATTACACAGTAAATGTAATGCTTTGCAAATATTATCGAGTTCTTCACAACACGCCGGAGAGCATGCTCTTGGTATGTATTTGCAGAAATGATTTTGATTAAACGAATAGTTTTTCTACAAGTTCAAATGCTGACTATTGCTGTCACATGCTTTCTAGTGTTTTGATTGTGTGAGGGTTTTTCAAAGGTGCTGTGTGTTGCTGCATTTGCTGTATTGTGTGCAGAACAAGAACCAGCTCATTTGGCTGAATTGAAATAAAAAGTGTAACGTGGTTAATTGTGGCTCTGAACTGTTCTGACTGTAGTTGCTAACAAAATATGTCTTAGGTTAGGTTGATTTGAAAAACCATAATATTTAGCCAGTTTAGTACTGGTTGGTTTGGGTCAGGTTGAAAGCTACCAAACATTATTTTAAAGTTAAAATTTGTTTAAATTTAGCAAATTAATGGTGACTCATGAATGCTTAATATCTAGCCTAATTCGTTTCTGTTGATTTGTGAATGCGTAATATCTAGCCTAATTAGTTTCTGTTGATTTGTGAATGCGTAATATCTAGCCTAAGTAGTTTCTGTTGATTTGTGAATGCTTAATATATAGCCTATTTAGTTCAGATTGGTTTGTATTCACTTAATGGTGAAGTCTACAAGGTTATAATTTTGTATATGTATTTGTGCAAAATTTTCATCAAATGGGTAAGCTTACAATAGAGAAAATGTAGTTCAGATCAGTTAGAATAAGCTTACAAAAGAGCAAATTTAGTTCAGGAGGTTGGTTAACATAAGCTTACAATAGAGCAAATTTAGTTCAAGTCATTTTATATAAGCTTAAAAACTATAAATATTTGGTTCATTTTTTTATTTAGCACGTTTGGTTCAAATCCAGTTGTGTAATTTATATACTTTTGCTAATTATGCTCAGGTTGATTTGTACAAGCTAAGTTCACTATTGATTTGCATAGGCTACAGAATGTGCTAAACATGTGATTTCTGCTAGCATTTTGTTGCATCTCAGTGCAGTTTACTGCAGTTGTGTTGCTAGTGTTGCTAGTGTTGCTATAGTGCCAACTAATCATTGGGGCACTTAAAAGGAAGCAAAATCAACACTCAGTGTTTATCTATTCATCGATTTAAAGGTCATGTGTGTACAATAATGTGCAGGGCCCACACAAACAAAAAAAAAGGATTAAAGGATTGTTCCAATTGTTTCCTAATTGTCTCGTGTGATACATGCTTGAAGCAAATTCAGTTTAGAATGGTTAGGGTATGCTTACAATAGAGCAAATTCAGTTCAGGATGGTTAGGGTATGCTTACAATAGAGCAAATTCAGTTCAGGATGGTTAGGGTAGGCTTACAATAGAGCAAATTCAGTTCAGGATGGTTAGGCTACGCTTACAATAGAGCAAATTCAGTTCAGGATGGTTAGGCTACGCTTACAATAGAGCAAATTCAGTTCAGGATGGTTAGGCTACGCTTGCAATAGAGCAAATTCAGTTCAGGATGGTTAGGCTACGCTTACAATAGAGCAAATTCAGTTCAGGATGGTTAGGGTATGCTTACAATAGAAAAATGTAGTTCAGGTCAGTTAAGATACACTTACAATAGAGCAAATTTACTTCAGGATGGTTAGGGTACACTAACAATCGAGCAAATTCAGTTTAGGATGGTTAGGGTACACTAACAATAGAGCAAATTTAGTTCAGGATGGTTAGGGTACACTAACAATAGAGCAAATTCAGTTCAGGATGGTCAGGGTACGCTTACAATAGAGCAAATTTAGTTCAGACGGTGAAACACAGACAGACTCTGAGAGCACCCTGAAAATAATATTTAGAATAAATGTAGGACATGGGTCTTTTGATTGCTATGTATCATACAAATAATGATACTTGCTATTAATGTCTGTACTGTAGAAGGAAATGTGTGATATAACATTTAAAAAGCAGTTATATTAGACACACATAACAGTGGTACATCTGACGAGTCTCAGCGGTTGCTTTTGACCCAATATGAAGTTATGTGTCAAATTCAGAATGCTGGGAAAGTGCACCTAAATGTTGAACCATTTCTCAACCACTGTTACCTGTATGATGTACATGCCACTCGTTTGCCCATACACAATATCAGATCTAGCCACAAACCTGTACAAACATCAGTGATGAATATAGATTTTCCTTGTGTGTGCAAAAAGCTACACACACACACAGTAAATAAACACACGTACATACACACAGAGAGATATAAACAGGTTATAACCTACCGATTGATGTGCTTTTTCCCCCTCCTATAAAGACATAAATTTAATCCCCATTGTGCAATAACCACCATCATCCCATCACCTGCTTTTTTGACTCTTACCGCGCCTCCCTGGCATTGCCATCAACCAGCCTGGTTTTATGGTTTTATGATTTAACCCTTCGCTGTATTTAGAGAGAGCAAGCTAGAGCTGGATCGGCTTGGCTTCCTGAAAAGCTCAATTATTCTGAATCATTTCACTAAAGGGGGCTGATGTGGCCTTGCTGTTGTCGTGTGTGCTGAAAGCAATTAAGGCAGCACCAGGCTGAACAAATGCCATCCTGATCCATTACTGCTGCCTGAGTGGTCGCTCTCACCACTTCGACGTCAAAATCAAGCCAAGCCCCTCAAGGTACTAGCCAGTCACCTTTAAACCCTGATACACACACCCATCTCTCCATTGGCCTGACGTTGCATAGTTGTTTTCACCTCCAGTGTGTACACTTTGGTCTCTCTCTCTCCGATCGACTGATTGTAATTTATTTTCCACAGGGCTCTCGAGATCACATTGGATTGTATTGGAAAACATCTGCTTGGTTAAGAAGGAATTGAATGAGCTACCTCGATCCTTTGGAACGTGTAAAAGAACTGCTTACACGTATGGGGATCAAATGGACGATTCGTTTTAGGAGCTACATCCAACCTCATGACCTCTAGCAGCGATAAGAATGGAGTACCTTTCCATTTTTGACTGCATCTCTTTGACCGTGTACTCCTTCACCTTCTTGCTGGGACTCCCTGCCAACATCCTGGTCTTTTTCATCTATGTTCGCAAGGCTCGCAAACGAGGTGCTACGCCAAACGTGGTCTACGCCATCAACCTGTGCGTGTCAAACCTGGCTCTGGTAGCCTGGATGCCAGTGAAGGCCGCTGAGACCATCCTTCGGATCTGGATGCTACCGGAGTTGTTTTGCCCCATCTACAACTTCTTCCTTTTTGCTTCGCTCTACGGCAGCGGCCTCCTGCTCACGGCCGTGGCAGTCGGACGCTACCTGAGCATCGCCTTCCCTATCAGCTACAAGCTCTACCGCAGGGCCCGTACTTCTTGCCTGGTTAGCATTCTCCTGTGGGCTATAGTGCTTTTGCATCTGGGCTTGGCCTTGGTGGCTGAGAAAGGGGCCAACTTCCTATACCCTTTCCAGCGCAACACGTCCACTTGCTACGAGAACTTCACGCGGGAGCAGCTGGATGTGCTGGTACCACTGCGCTTTGAGATGGCCCTGATGTTGTTTCTAGTGCCGCTGCTCCTGTCTGCCTTTTGCACCCTGCGCTGCCTGGCGTTGGTGAGGCGCTCTTGTCTTCCCGCTGGAAGCAAACGACGGGTGCTGGCCATGGAACTCTCAGCGCTCTTCGTCTTTGTGGTGTGTTACGCACCCTACAATGTGTCGCATGTGGTGGGTTTCGTGCTAAACAAGAATGTCGCATGGAGGAGTGAGGCTATCATCACCAGTTCCTGCAATGTCTTCCTGGAGCCCGTGGTCATGCTGCTGTTATCGCCATCCACGCCCAAGGACTTTGTAGGGAGACTGTGCAGGAAGCAAGCCCCACAACGCCAGCACAATGGCACTGTTTCCAAAAAGGACCCCCTGGCAGCTGTGCGAGGGGTGGCATCACTGATTGAAAAGCAAATGGACTCCCGATCCAACAAGGCGGGCAAAAGTAAAGGAGCTTCATCTGTGAAAGTGACTTAAAACCTGGGACATTCTTGCGGAAGAACAAGTGTTTTTTTTTTTTAAACACAAAGCTGCAGGTTCTTGAGTTCCTGTACAATGGACGAAGCATGAGATGCTGGACAGGCATGCGCACTTTAGGTGCATTGTGGTTGTGTAAAAGAAAGATATTTAAGATATCATTTTTTCTACTTTATTTGATCAATTTCTTAAAAACGTAAACAGATAAAGAATTTGGATGCATGTCATACATAGATGTTTAACAACTGTTTTGATGGATAATCATGAAAAATGACTTGATTTGTCAACCAGACGACGCAAAGTCGAATGGGCCTTTGGGACTGTATTGGGAAATTCAACCCCCATACACTATAGGGTTTTTCTAAAGTACGAAAAAAGCTCTTTAAATGACCACACAGAAGGTACTTGGTCACGGTGAAGAAATATAAAAAAAACAACAACATTTGAACATTCAAATAATAAGCAATTCATTTAGATCATACAGAAAAATGTAACATTAATATCTCAGGCAGTCACTGATGCCTGACACCGATGTGCTGATCCACGATGTGCTGAGAACTGCTATCACATGCATTGTAAAGAGAAACAGATGATGATGTCCCAGCTTCGTCCTGGCTTTTCTCTGAGACATTTAATTACCACTACTAAAACAGTGTCAGTTAATTCATTCACCAAACTCCTAAAACCTGCCTTCTTCCTGTGTAGTACGGGTGTGGGAGAGAATCAATGTCCTGTGTGAAGAGTGCTGTGCTATGAGAGATGCGAGCATGAATGTATCTCTGTATCTTATGGGGTGGCATGAATGACTCATAAACTAACACACATCTTATCACAAAGCAGAACTCACAGGAAAAGGAAACGAAAGACAGCTTTTCCATTAAACCACAGTAAATGTGCCATTCCACTTGAACTTATCTAGGTCATGGCAGTTTACATCATGGACTTCTATCTAAAAAATCATTTTAGATTAAACCCCCAGTTTAATCTAAAATTAAATTGATGTCAACAACACCAACATTTTAAATGGTGCTCATACTTTTCTTAAATGCTGAATTTCAAGGCTTTTATTATGATAGAACTTAGTTTTAAAGGTAACTGGTAATAAGAGTAATGTTGTATATTCTTTATTTCATTGTATTTGGCATTTTATAGAGGTTTAATACAACTAAGGAATAATTTGCCAACATTTCTGATTGAAACAGTTATTTATTATTATTAAACCCCCCTCTGACACAAGTGATTTAAAATAATTAACTCAACCTGTTGGAACAAATTTATAATTTTAAGTAAAAATCCTTGAACATCTCTTATAAATGTGAAAATTTAATTCCCTTCATGAACAAGTTTGCTTCTAGATAAATTGGCTTAAACCAGACAATTTTGGGGAACAAATATTAATAATAGTATAGTTGAGACAAGACTGCAATTTTTTAAATAGATGCAAACAGACGATGCAGACTTTTTAGAAATTAACAAAACTTTCCCAGTATCTTAAATTCACAAGGGCCTCAATGTATCTGTACTTGAGGGCCTCATCCTATAAAAAGCACAGATAGAACACATATGTGTATGCATACAATCAGAAGACCTTAAAGTCAACATAATACTGCTACTACTACTTATAATAATGATAATAATAATAACAATAATAATAATAATATCATATTTTAGTTTTAAGGTCAAATCAGATGACCTTGAGATAATCAGTAGTGACACATGAAAGAGATACGCAGTAACATGTCTTCAAACGCAGACTGAGAGTTTCTGTAGACCCACCTCGTCCGAAGTGTAGTGTCTTACGTGAGGTGTATTAAGATCTCCATGTTGACATTTGTGTTTAGCAGTGTCTAGGCTTAAGAGTTATGTTTAGATCCTAGCCGATACAAACTAGCTAAGGGTATTTTCTGAGTAAACGGTGTAGCACTTTTGTGAGTCGCTCTGGATAAGAGCGTCTGCTAAATGCTTTAAATGTAGATGTGAATGTAAATGTCTAGTGTGTAAAGGGAACAGTTAAATGGAATTTCAAATGAATCCTAACAGTTTGCATGAATGTGTTTATATGTACACACAAACTAAGCAATTGTTCAAAGCAACATTGGCTAAATAATGTATTTATTTGTAGTGTTATTATGGTTGTGAATATTTTGGATAGTGAAAAAAGTCATTAAAAGTCAATGGCATTCTTTGATCAAATGTTAATGATTTAACAGATAACACGTTTACAACAATTGTCACCTTTTGTCAAATAATGAGGGAAATTAATAATAAAATCAATTATGATCTACAACCCTTCTTCGGGTTGTCAAACATATCATTCCAATAATGTAATTTTTTGGCAAAGTATTTTTTCAAAAGGTGACTGGTGTGTTTAAGATTTATTTTGCTGACTTCTGCACATTTGTATCTAAAAAACTTTCGTCAATGAACCTGGTAAGACAAACAGCCCCAGACTTTGATGATTCTGCCTCTGCCTTCTGCTTTACACTATCCTTACTCCAACATGTTTTGCTAAACATGTTATGAAGTAGGTGATGCTAACATACTCTTTTCTTTATATTTTTAGTCTGATCCAGTCCTGATACCATCTCTGGGTACGAACAAGCAGTTTTCTATTGGTAATGACGTGTTGTGACAAAAAGGTTTTATTTCATGGATGGCTATAAAATTAAAGATAATAATGGTGGGTGTTGACTGTAATACATTATTTAAAAATGTACAAAAATCAGATAGATAAAAAACATTAAAAATACATCTTGTGTCTTTTTCAGCTATTGTTCAACTGAACGTTGTGCTTTTTAAATAACTTTTTATCATTTTATTGGAGCAGAGACGCAGTCAGACCATAATCTCTATTCTGTGGTTCTTGTACTGAGAGCTGTATACCAGCACTCTCGTTTGCCCTTTAGTAAGCCGTTTCAAGAAATAGAGATGTAAACTGAATGGATACTTTCGGGTTATTGCTTTCAGTTCTGTCACCAGTTGCAAAACCTGGTGGTTTGTCAAGAATGTTATGATCTTAGTGTTATTGCTGGTGTCTATCTTAGAAATTGACGTTCGAGTGCCGGTACCGAACTGAAATTCCTAATAAAACTTCAGTAAAGGGTTGAACTCTACAGAAAATGTGTTATTCTGTTTTTGCAGAACAGGATATATATATATAAGCCTTGAAATTCAGAATATATATATATAAATTTATAATTTTCAGTGAAAATCCATGAACATCACATATAAATGTGAAGATTTCATTCCCTTAATGAACAAGTTTGCTTCTAGATAAATTGGCTTAAGCCAGACAATTTTGGGGAACAAATATTAATAATAATATAGTTGAGACGAGACTTGAGCAAACAGACAATGCAGATTTCTTGATGACACCTTTTCAGAAATTAACAAAACTTTTCCCAGTATCTTAAATTCAATATATCTGTACTTGAGGGCCTCATCCTATAAAAAGCACAGATAAAACACATATGTGTATGCATACAATCAGAAGACCTTAAAGTCAACATAATACTGCTACTACTAAAATTTACTAGTAGAAATTGACGTTCGAGTGCCAGTACCGAACTGAAATTCCTAATAACCTTAGTAGAAAGGTTGAACTCTACAGAAAATGTGTTATTCTGTTTTTGCGGAACAGGAAGTATATATATATATATATATATATATATATATATATATATATATATATACATTTAAAAAGACTTAATTGATGGTTTTCAAGGTGCCAGAACAGTAAATGAACAGCCAATAATAGGCTACACATATTGAATGAGACGGTTTGAGATGCAGGTTCTTTATTTATTTGTAGGAACTGGCCTAAGAAGAAAGGTTGGTTTTCAATAACACACTATGGGAGCTGGGGAATGGAAAGATGAGGTATTGCTGCCAAATATTTTCGCTGGAACAACCAAGGCTGTGATATCCTGATGGGACTGTTATGTATTAAATTGCTGTCAATGGCTGAGCTATTAGCTCTGAACACAGATACAGATGTTTGCATTATATTGTAATTACATGTCATACACTATCAATAACTTGAATAATAAGTAATATCAGTTAATTTTTGGATACCTTAATACCTATCAAAATAACCTACAGAAGCTACAAAGGCAACTGTTACATTGACGAAGGGTGGTGCAAACTATTATATGTATCTGTATCTGTTTAGTGCTCCAGATATATGTCTTTACTCAGAATTAAAGGTGAAGTGGGTGTGGCATAAACATTATGTTTACATTTGTCAGTTCCTTTATGTTTAGCTGAATTTCGTTATGCATGTATTTGTTAAGAGTGAGCAATGTTCAGGTTAACACTCAATTCTTTATTTAGTAAGTATTTACTTACTTTTTTTTATTGGAGACCCCCAAGAGAGAGCAAAATCAGGTCATGTCTGAAGTAAAGTATGGTTTAAACAGTTTCCAGTTGTTTCCTACCAATCAAAAAGCTGTGACCAATGATGTAAAATAACAACAACAACAACAACAACAACAACAATAATAATAATAATACAATTTTAAAAATAATATTCCATGTGCTATTTTTATATTTATCCTATTTTCTGTATTTGTATCTGTTTGAGCCACATTAGCTGTTTATTTCTAATAAAATAATAAACACATATAATTCACAAATACTTTATCACAAGTCCAGATTTCAAAGGTGTGTAACTAAACAGTAGGAAAAGTGAATATTGTCGCTGTCCAATAAAAAACATGTATCTAAAAAGTGGTGAGTTTACAGGAGAAGGTAAAAATGTTTTAAACTTTGCGTTGAAGTCAATTTAAAATAAGAGTTTATTATATAAGTTATTAAAAACATTTCTATTGGTCCATTCCTCCAGAAGTATTTCCACAATGTACAGAAGAGCTACAGGGTTCAAACAATAAAGAAAACTAAAATTTTTTTTTACTAGACAGCAGTAATATACACTCATGTATTTCTTTCTTTTTTTGTTTATAAGCATGGCATAATATGAACTGTGCAAATGAACTTTGCTTCCATTCCTATGAAAAGTTATTTCGTTGATTAAATTCATATCATTTCCAGGTCATTTTGTGCTGTGTTCAGAAGACACTGAAGTGCAATGTTTCCCAAAGACCCCTCTTAGACCCCTTTTAATAATCTTCCTCACTTCCCAGGAAGTACAATAAAATATGACTGGGTCCAGACTAGCGTTTAATGTACTCAGCATGACTGCCTTCATGCGCCATGGAGGGTTTTCTCGCTTGATGTAACCCACCACATGGGAGAGGTTGTAGGGCGCAAAGCAGACACAAAACACCACTAGTGTCCCCAAAGCCAGTCCGATGGCCCTCAGCTTGCGCCGACGTCCGATATGAGGCAGCTTGGACAGGATGCGTATGAAGTTGATGTAGCAGAAGCAGCAGATGATGAAAGGGATGCAGAAGAACACCAGTACAATATTTAGACGCACAGGAAGTAGGTTTTTGAGCTGCTCTTTAGTGAAGTTAGAGTAGCATCTTTGACCTGTGGGAGGTGGGAGCTCCTCAGAGGCATTTTCTTTTTGACTGGAGTTGTATCCAGCCCAGTAAGCAACAGATGCATTTGCAACCACCAACACCCAAAAAGAGACACTAATCGCGAGAGAATATATGATTCGTCTCCGTCCTTTATAAAGCACTGGGAACGATACACAGAAAAAACGCTCAGCACTAACTGCAGTCAAAAACAAAATGCTGGAATAGATGGGGAGAAAGAACAAGAAGATATTTAGTCGGCACAGGATGTAGGGCATGTTCCATATCATGCTGTCAGCAGCCTCCTTCATTTTCACCGGCAGGAAAGATAGGAAGATGAGGTCCGAAATGGTAAGATTCAGCAAGAAGATGTCTATAGGAGCAGGTTTACTGCGGAGTTTGCGTACAAAGGTAAAGAACGCCAGTAAATTGGCAGGAAAACCAATAAGAAATGTAACAATGTATGTAGACAGAAACAATAGATGTCCATCTTGTCCGTCCTCCATTATGTTCTTCTGTGTGGGATGGTGATCAAGCAGTTAAGGCTCTGCAGGCTGCAAAAGAAAAATATTGATATGTGATAATGTATATCTGTCTGGTATTACTGTAAATTACATCTAAAAGGCTTAAGAAAAAACACTAAATGTGGATATCCACCCTCTGTACCGGAAAATAACTAAACTAATGAAACTAGTGGCTAAGGCAGAGTGAATGAGTAACATTTTAGGCTGGTTACTGTGAGCTCCTACGTATACAGTTGATAGAAGGACATGAGATGAGTTGGAAGCGGTGTTCTCATTCAAAGTTCCAGTTCCACTTTAAATGACCACGTTATTCAGTTAGATTCAGGATCCTGTATAAGTTGTGTGCCTGTGTGTGTGTGTGTGTGTGTGTATAGCAGTAAAAAGTTTTACAGTTTTACTATTGGGCTGGTCTTCATCATGGAATTCATGTCAAATCAGTCAACAGCAAACTAACTGAAGCAACAGCAAGGATGAGCTACAGTTGCCCTTAGGGTTTCCACTGTAAACTGAATTCATGAACAGTACAAACAAGTCTTGGGCCTCAACAATGGCAGAGGCCTCCACATCATTGCTGTGAATTCACCATACATGGCAATCACTGATCATAAAACCAACCGACTCCACGGATTTAAGGTGGGGCCCAGCCTGTTAATATATAAAGAGACATGATAGGTCCATGTAGAGCAAAGCTATGCGACCTCCAACTGGAATTCATTACTGCTAATGCTATATAGGCATTTCCACAATAGGAATGTTTCTGAAGACAAAACAATAACAGATGCAGGCTCATTCGCTGTGTGACACGGACTTTCATGTCATTGATTAGTGTGAGTGACATAGACTGCAGCGTGGGCAGTGAAAGTGCACATTCTTTTTACCCGTTTATTAAAGCACTCTGAGCTGTCGATGGATGGATACTTAATACCCCCTATTGGTTGAGCAGTGTACCTACAAGCACGCATATGATAGGTGCTTTACACAAACAGGACGTGTTTCCCTTGATTTATCTTACTTAACAACTTTTAACAATTTGGCCAAATGCAATTTTACCAACCGCTAAACGTTTTATAGATGATCTCCAAGAATGTGGCATCCCGGTTCTAGACAAACGTTTTGTGCGTCACCACTTCTTATTCACTGTAAATAGTAACCTATACATTTGACACCATGGACAGGAATATCAAGTTTTATCTATTGTACCAGTTGACCTTTTAATTTCCCCTGGCCTTTATCTGCTCTTTCAGATAACAGATGTCCCTCAGTACACTGCACATGAATCAACCAACTAGAAAATGCTGCCATACAGACAGTAGTTGTACAACACTACAGGTTGATCACAGATGCTGTAGTCCAAACAAACGTTCTAGGTTAGTCAAGGTCCCGTCTGAGCTTGGAAGGAAGTCATTTGTTTAGTAACAATCAACGTAACATACCTTTGCCTCAATGCTAGAGTCCAGTATCTCCACCCCATAGAAAGTACTGCGAGACTGAAAAATGTCTGTGTGAGGCACTGCAATAATGAAACCATGTAGCTCTACTCCCACATTCCCTTTTTACAAAGGTGGAGAAGGAACTGCAACTCCTTGAAAACCAAGGCCCAGTGGAACAAGTTGAACAGTCAACAACAGTTATCATGAATATAAAATAGAACTGATTAATTAGAATAAATTAACTGTATAGTTACAAGCTACATGTTCAAAACCTAACTAACCTAGTACCTAGTACCTAACTGTAGATCTAGTGTCACAGTGACTTATATACATATATCATATGGACAAAAGTACTGCTCATTCCTGGTTTCTTCAGAAATCAAGGGTTTTTAAAACAACTTTGGTCTGATTCTGTCTAGGGAAGACTTTCTACTGGATTTTAGAGCTGTGGGGACTTGATTGCATTCATTGGCAAGAGCATGAGTGAGTGTCCGAGGAGAATTGTCAGTAGGGAACCAAATGATTAGCATATTATAATTTCAAGAAAATAAATACTTTAAGATATACATCTTTAAGGTCCAACACAATCTGCCTCACTACTAGAAACACATCATTAGATTATGATGATGATCAACGATAGATAATATCACAACAAAATAGTCTGAAGACTCACAAATACCCATTTCTGTAATTTAGTTAGAACTGAACATGTCTGACCTACACTTTTGAGTTATGTCAAAACTCAGAAACGAATAGATAGATAGATAGATAGATAGATAGATAGATAGATAGATATAGGCACTTAAAATAGTAGTAAGAAGTGGCAAATAGGAAACAGTAAACCTGACTATAAATACAGCTATATTAATAAATACAGCTATCATATACATAATATAACCCAGTTATATAATAAGAAGTACTAGAAAAAGTGATTGCAGTGCAGTAATTACATTAATATAATGTAATATACAGAATGAATTATGTGTAATGTAACAGTGCAGTAACTACATTAATATAATGTAGTGATGTAAGGCATCCTGGGGTATCAGTACAGTATAAGTGATAAACAATAGAGTTTTAAAGTGGCAGTGCAGGTGACAGAGCTGTGTGGCAGTACATAGTGAATAGAATAGTGTCCGATTGAGAAACAGCGGGACTGTTCTATTAGTACACTCAGTGCACAATAATCAGAAAGTAGAGTCCCCTTCCTGTACACAGCCTCTGTGTTGGCCTTCCAGTCCAGTTTGCTGTCCAGGAGGACACCCAGGTATTTGTAGGTGTCTACCCACTCCACATCCTGACCCGTGATGGTAATGGGGCCGGTCATGGTCCTCTTCCTCCTGAAGTCCACCACCATTTCCTTGGTCTTGGCCACATTGAGAATCAGGTGATTCCTCTCACTCCACACAACAAAGCTGTTAACCAGGTCCCTGTATTCTCCATCCTCATCATCCCTGATGCATCCGACTACCACAGAGTCATCAGAGAATTTCTGAAGGTGGCAGAGTTCTGACCTGTACTGGAAGTCAGTGGTGTACAGGGTAAAGAGGAACCAGCAACCAGCTAGCAACACCATGGAAACCACATGGAATACCACAGCAACCATGAAGCAACAGTTTAGTGTGAGACAGTATTTTTAGGTTTCATTTTGAACTATTTTGTTTTACTGCATCAGTATTTATGTTAGGGACTTTTATTTTAATACCGTTGGTATGTGGTTGGTTGTGGAGTGGAGCAACATCCGCTCTTGTGTTTGCTTTTCGTTGCGGCGCTCATTGAAAAGTTAAAAGTCTGTTTGCTTTGATATCGACTTACTGGAAGATACAGCAAATACTTTTCATATGAAGCACGAGCTCATCTGAAAAAAAAAAACCCACGCCACAATATCCTCCTGTCTGTCCTCACCAGCCTTGGTATTAGTGCTCATACCAGGTAACATGGCAGGGGAGCACAGCCGCTTCTTGTAGTCTCTCCATTGGCATTCCACAAGGCTCAGTGCTTGGTCCTCTTCATTTCTCACTTTACACTGTCTCTCTTGATAAAGTGATATCCTCTCATGGATTCTCTTACCACTGTCACGCCGATGACACTCGACTCATCCTTCATTCCCACCGTCTGACACACAGGTTTCTACTCGCATCTCAGAATGTCTCGCTGATGTCTGTTCTTGGATGGCGGCTCACCACCTCAAACTCAACCCTAGCAAGATAAAGCTGCTGTACATCCCGGGAACTGCTGGACCTCACAATGATCTTGCCATCTCCTTTGAGAACTCACTGGTCACTCCTTCTACAGAAGCTGGAAGCCTTGGTGTAGTCATGGATGATCAGTTATCGTTCTCAAGTCATGTTGCAAATGTAAGATTTCTCCTTCACAACATCCAGAGAATTTGACCCTTCCTCTCTAGAGAGGCCACCCAGGTGCTTGTTCAGTCTCTCGTCACTTTAAGCACCATCAGGCCCCTGCAACTTATCCAGAATGCAGTGGTACGGGTCGTCTTCAACCTTCCTAAATTCAGCCATGTCTCTCTACTGCTGCGTTCTCTTCACTGGCTTCCTGTAGCTGCTGCCTGCATTAGATATGGAGGACCCTGATGCTGGCCTACAAAGCCAAGAATGGACCAGCTCCTCCATATTTGATGGCAATGGTCAAAAGCCAATCAATACCAAGGGCCCTTTGAGCTTCAAGTACGGCTTGGCTCAACCCGCCATCCCTTAAGACCCACAGAAGAAAAGCTTCCAGGCTTTTTTCTGTCCTGGCACCAAAGTGGTGGAACAAACTTCACCTAGGTGTCTGAACAGCAGAGTCACTTGCTGTCTATAAACGTAAACTGAAGACCCACCTCTTCTGAGAGTACCTGGGCGACTTGGAGGTATCTTTGGATCCTAGTCTATACAAACTAGCTAGGGTTTTTTTCTGAGTAAACAGCGAAGCACTTGTGTAAGTTGCTCATGATACATGCATCTGCTAAATACCATAAATGTAGATGTAAAGTTTTACATAAGATAGAAAATGTAGGAAAGCAATTTATAGAAAGATTTAGAAGAGAATGTATGGTGAAGTCATTTACAAAGTCCAAGTATTATCAGCAAATTATTGTAACTATAAGTAGTAGAAGAAAACTGCTCAACTTATAATGTAACTTTTAAAACACTTTAATATTTAATAAATTCAAACATTGTTTAAAAAAGATTATTCTTACAAAGGTCAACATTTGCACCATCATGTCTTCATATGAAAATCAAGTTACATACCAAACAGAATGTCCACAAACACTATGGATGACTTGCTGTAACTGCAGAGTGTTTTCTGCATTAATATATACTCATCATAAACTGATATGAATCTTGATATTTAAATGTGATGGTCAATTCTGCAATGAGGGAGGCCTTTATGAAAGCATTTATTGTAGGCAGTGATGCACAGGCATGCCAGAGGTTTTCATATTAAAATAAAAAAACAAAACAACCAGGAAACCTGAAAGAACAAGGAAGAAACATGGCATGCAATAGCAGAAAGCCAGGCTTGACATCAGTACTATTTTCATAATGCCGAAGTTGTGATGTCATATGTTTTTGGTTTGTTTGTTTTACTTTGTTTGTTCACTCGTTTTCTATCTTGTCCACTGGTCCCCTGTGCTCTTTTCATGCATAACCCCCTTGTAGGAAAACATTGTTGAGATGACTTAACAGTGAATACATTAATTCTGTTAGATACTATTTTGTTAAGTATTTGAAAAAGTCCCTTAACTTCAGTTTTTATTTGGAGCATAGTCTATGATGAGTGCTGAGGTACATTTAATAAAGGTTTATTTTACCACCAAATTATTTTACAAATTATTGCAAAGAAGGGATCGTCGTATATTAATTGTATATTCACAAGCACCGTTCTTATTTAAATCATGCAGACGGAAGGCGTGAAAATAGACTGTTGGCGGGGTGTAAGATAGCAATGAGCATCACAGTGCGCCCCATCACAGGGTGTAAGATGGGGCCCAAAAACTGTAACAGCATAGCCTTTCCATGTTTAAAAAAGTAAGCAATCAAAATACACCAGCAGAAGTTTGAATTCACTGGTGAAATATTTGAAGTTTACTATACATATTGATTAGCTTACAACTTAAAAAGCTAATTAACATGCATGTTTTCTATTATTTTTAGCCTATGTGGCATTTAGTACATTGGATGAGACTCTTTGTTGGCCAGAGTTGGGCACATTTACCCAAAAGTTTTTGCTAAATAGTTCAGGATTTACAAAATTTAGTATACAGACAAGCTATATTGTCGCTGTCCGAAGAAAACGTTGAGCGTCCAAAATGGTGACTTAATAGGAGAAGGCAAAAATGATCTTAACTTTGAATGGAAGTCTATGTATGTAAATTAAGAGTTTGCTCAAAGTAATTTAGAGCATTTGAATTGGTCCATTTATCCAAAATTATTGAGCAGCTACAGGGTTCAAACCATGGAGAAAATTAAAAATGTGCAAAAATGGAGAGACATGGTTTTCATTGGACAGCAGCGATATACTGTACTCTGCAAAAAATGGAAAGTGACAAGCACTTGATTCATTTTTGTTCACAAAGTAGAACAAAAATTGGCACAATACAATTGTATGCAAAGGTTTGGACACTCTTGTCAAGTCAAATCAAATTTATCTTTTTTTTACACCCTGATGTCACAAAGCAGCTTTACATAGAAAAAAACGAAAGGAACAAAATAAAAGAGAACATACAGAACACAGTAGTAACCCCAAGTGAGCAAGCCAAAGTAAACAGTGGCACGCAAAGCTGGAGGAGGAAACCTTGGGTTGAACCAAGACTCAAGACTCGACACATCGTACACTCGTACACATTCCAGTTTCACCATGTTGAAATTATAACATTGTTTTACCCAGTTCCCCTTATTTCAGGGTATCATAATGTTTAGTACTGAGCAATGATAGGCACATTAAAACAATCGTGTTGTTGCATGTCTCTGTTGAAGTCTGCGGTATGGGCGTCACCATACACCTCCAAAGTCATTGTGCTACAGCCTTCAGCAGTTACATCTTCAGAGAAATTAAATATGCCAGTACCTGTGGCATCCATACATACCCAAAGTATGACACCCCCACCACCATGTTTCACAGATGAGATGTTTTAGATCGTGGGCAGTCCACACTTGCTCTTGGATCCACCTGCAGTGAAGGTCTTCCTTGGCCTACTAATCCCTCTGCGTTTAATGAGCTCACCAGTGCTCACATATCTTTTTAATGACATTCCACACAGTTGAGTTTGGTAATCCCAAGGTTTGACCGATGTCACTAATGGGTTTCCTCTTGTTTTTCAGCCTTTTAAGAGCTTCTTTGATTTTCATTGGCACAGCTTTTGCTCTCATGTTAAACAACGGCAAAAACACCTTAAATGGTGTTTGAAAGCTTAGAAGCAAGCCTTGGTGTCTTATGTCCGCACTAATGAAACAACTGAACACACCTGAGTAATCATAAACACCCGTGAAGCCAAATGAGAATGAAATAAAAGTGTTGTAATTTCAACATGAAATGGAAAATATATACAAACACCCTTAAATTAAAGTGTAATTAATCACATTAGATTGGTTTTAGTTTAACATTTGAAACTGTTGAGCAGAAGGGCATGTCGAAGAAAAGGAAAGGCAATTTTTTACATTTTCCTAATTTAAAAATGTTATGCCATCCCTTATAGCAAACAAACAGATTACAGCACAACCTCTATTCATAATTTTATATTAAACATAAAATGTACCATAACCCTTGTACATGCAACAATTGATCCCCACCCCAATATGTTAAGCAAAAACATTTGCACACAACCATAACAGTAAAACATATATATATATATATATATATATATTTTTTTTTTTATTTTTTTTTTTTTTATTTACACCCATACTATGTTCTTGATTAATATATTAAATAAAAATAAACATGGCTCCCCCTCTTAGTTTCAGCAGGTATTGCACATAGATGAACCATGTGCTTTGGCTGAGCTCTGCCCCTCACCTGATGCTTTTCATGAGACTTAGCTTAGCTTAGGCCTATCCCTCTATGACTACTCTAAAGGGTGCTACCATCACCATGCATTGTGGTGGGGAGGGTGTGTCATACCATCTAGTCTGATAGCCAGAAAGCTCTATTTTGGTTTCATGAAACCAAAGAACCATCTTCCAGTTGACATTGGAGTTTCCCACATGCTTTTGAGTGAATTGTAGTCAAGCTTTAATTCTCTTTGGCGCTTTTCCATACAGCTCTGACTAGTAAAGAACCCGAGAATTTCTTTTCAGTCTATTTCTCAATGATGGATTTTCAGTGAGTTTCAGGGATTTTTTTGTATCCATCCACTGGACTGGAGAGTTGTTTTGTTTTCATGGTTTATTAGTAGCCTGGAATACTGATTAACCAGTGACTGGACCTTCCAGACAGGTGTCTTTATATTATACTCACTTGAGACACATTTACTGCACTCTGAACACTGAACCATTTCATTGATTGTGGACTTGCCTGGACCTCTGTTGAATTTGGCCAGTCACTTTAAAGGGGCTGATCGGTCCTCTTTCCCGACTTATGGTGCAAACCTGACTCGGTCATGCAGATTTCTCCTTTACAGCATCCGGAGAATTCAACCTTAACCCCCTACAGAGGCCACCCAGGTGCTCAATCAGTTTCTTGTCATTTCAAGACTATCTATTGACTGTCTATGGCTGGCTACTGCAACTGCCTTCTGTCTGGCCTTTCTAAGTGTACCATCAGGTTCCTGCAATTGATACTGTCCTATAGCTGCCTACAAAGCCAAGAATGGACCAGCCCCTACGTACTTGATGACAACAGTCAAAACCTGATCTGTAACAAGAGCCCACTGAACACTGACCCATCTCTTCCAAGAGTACTTTAATCAGCACTTATCTTGCACTTGTACTCATGTCTTACTTGATTAGATTGATATTCAGGCAAAGTGTAGTTAAAGTGTTTGTAGAGTACTGTGTATCTAGGTCTCCATACTGACGTTTGGATTTGGCAGCATCTAGCTTAAGGTATCTTTTGGATCCAAGCCTATACAAACTAGCTATGGATATTTTTGGAGTAAACAGTAAAGCATTTGTGGATCTATCCATTGTTCTACTTATAAAAGCATTAAAAGGTAAAAACACTGTAAATTTCATGTGATTTTGTAGCTCATGGTGTTGCTACTACTACATTTGTAGGAATTTGGGTCTAAACCTGTAAGTTGAAGGATGATGGGTAGAGGAATTTGAAGGAACAGGCCATGACCCTGAAGATAATATCCCTAAAATCATTTGGTCCCTCATTATTATTGTTACCAATCCTGCAGACAGCATGTAGCCGCATATATTCTAATATAAACAGATAGAAAATAATGTAGAATTCTACATACATTTTGTTTTCGATTTGAATGTCCGCTTGTAATGATTTAAAATAAAATATGAACTGAATGCATGAACTCCACCAACTCTCAGGGCAACACACGCGTGCACACACACACACACAGATGGTAATGGCATTGATGTTTGCCGACAAGGTTTATCTCCTGTTTGGGTAAGCTGTTTGCTTAAGGTCATAAAAGAATGTACATATCTGCTGAGCTTCTGAAGCAGACTATTCGGTGAGCAGATCAAGAATTGCATGCAACCATGCTGATATTATAATTAATATTTTATCAGGTTTGTGGATAAACCACAGGAGCTGTTCATTGTAGCAAGGCTCAGGAAACAGAAGATACGTCTTGATGAACTAGCCTATACGCATTTGGCCAACTGGATCAACCTACCAAGTGGAACATCTGGAGCTGCTGGTAGCTGGTAGGTGGTTTTCTGAGGTAAACAGGGGCTGCGTTGTCAAGGTAACTACTGACGCATGGGAATGGTGGAGAAAACAGCTGTCTTGGGGAGATGAGATGCCGTTCATAATGTATATGGTCAAAATGGCCGTTATGGTCTATGGAGGTATACATTCGTTGAATATTTTTGTGCTTTGTAATATTAATGTCATAGCAATGTCAGACTAAAATGTCAAAGCTATTACTCTTAAGCTATTTGTCAATTTCTTTTAAAGAAATATTAGCTGCCTCCTTTGTTCTTGAGGTGACACAACATGAACTTCAAGTTTAGGGGTCCTATCTTATACCCTGTGCAAGCAGCGTCCCAATGCTCATTGCTATCTTACACCCCAGCAACAGTCTATTTTCGCACCTTATGCCTGAGTCATTTAAATAGCAACGGTGCTTGCAAATATATCTGCGGCGATGGGTGTGGTGGTCTTGAAATAAGATGTGTTCAGGAAAAAGGTGTAAATGAAGCATATGAACTAAGACAGGACTTTTTAAACAAATATATTGTAAACAAACATGACTTGGGTTACACAGGTTTGTGTTCCGCAAAAGACATTAGAATTTTGGTTGCTTATATTAGTGAGAATAGTAGCTATTATTATTTAAAGTTTAAAAACAAATTGTTTAAATAATATTGTGAATTAGTTTCAAATGATTTATATTTGTAACTGTCAGTAGATATATTTGAAGTTATTAAAACAAAACAATATTATTCTCTAACATTTGTCTATTGAATTATTATTTTTCTTAAATTATTTTATTAAAATTACAAACCAATTTAATGTGAAATCCTGACACATTCTTCAGTCACATTTTAGCCCCTTGTAAATCCCTTTCTAGAAGTATGTACATGTATATCTAGCTATAACTGTCTCTACTATATAACACTGCAAATGTACATGGTGGCTTGTGGTGTACACTTATGATACACAGTTTTCAATGAATGAATAGTGTGTAGGTCGTTCTAAAGATTTATGATGTATGAAGATTGTTTTTTTTCTTTTTTTCTTATGCTACAAAATATGCCCTGAAATATGATTGCAGTAAATAATAAAGACAAACCATTTTAATCATCTGGTTAAGTGGTCACTTTTCTACATTTGTAGTGTATTTATATACACTGATGTACTAGTTTTGCACTGATCTTTTGGCAGTTAGCTATATATATATATATAGCTAGATTCCAGCTTCTGGCAGCATTTCTGAGAAGCCCATTCCTCATGGGTTTCTTCTTGGGTTTTTTTTTTTGCTGCAACTGCCTTCTTCAAATCCCACTAAATGTTTTCTATGGGTCTACAGTCATATATAGCACTAATCCACTGACCTCAAAAAGTTTTGTTTAATTGCCTTACAGAACAGAATCCCAAAGCGTACATATTTATGACTTATTTATCTGGTTTTGAGCAGACTGGAGCAGACCTTTGTTGGGTTTTTGGGTTAGTAGTACGGTTTTGGAGTTTGGGCATGGAGACCTTCAGTGGTTAGTATGTGCATTACTGTGCAAACTAAAACCTCAATGCCTGCTGCCATCAAATCCTGCACTAGATCTTTTGCAGTCACTTTGCAGGAATGTGGTGGCAGCTGGTAATAGCTTCCTCTTTCTGCCACATCCAGGTGTAGCCAGTGTTCATTTAACTTTGAACTTGTGAACTCTGCTTCTAGCTGAATGTCTAGGAACGTTCAGTGTCTTTGTTCTTTTTTTGTATCGTTTTACTTGTTTATTTTCTGAACTTTTTGGACAACTCTCTTGACTTTTTATCTGAAGCACACCTGATGCAACTAATGAAGCCCTTGGTTTGCCACCTGATTCTATTTAGCGGATTGAATAATTCTGAGACTGTAGTTGTCATTAAAAGTGATGTTCTGTGTTGAATTTGGAAAAAATAAAACACTTGTTATGTTATAAGCATCAAGCTATTGAAATTGTTCTTATTTCATTGGTTCATTGCAAACAGATGGAAGTTTGGGAATATTTATTGTAAGCATAATTTGCAATAAAGATACTGTAGATATATAAACCTATAAGATTTTTAAACATTTGAAGGAATGCACAAAATGTTACCGACTAAAGGCTACTGTCAGTTATGCAACACAAGCAAAGCAATGCTAGTTAATTAGCAGGGTAAATATTCCACCTCTATTATAGGTCAGAAAAACATATTTACGTTGTAATCAACGTTGTAATGCACTGATGTCCTAGGTCTCTGAGGAACAAAAAAAGCAGTGCCAGCATGTAATTCCATGTTGGTCTGGTGCTGGTTGACCCGCATACTAGCATTCCCAACACAAGACCATTTTTTTGCTGTATATCATCTATGATGATCTATATAAATTGTTTTTGTGCTAAATCATTAATAAAATATCATTGCATATCACTGATAAAATAAGAAAAGTTTGAGGCAAAAAAAAAAAATTGTACCAAACAAAATTGCAGTGCATATTAATTTTCCTATGGTATAACAGTTTCAGCAGTGGGTTTGGAAGATTTGGAAGAATCACATGTCGCAACTGTATTGTAAAAAGAAACTGTACTGTATCTGAAGGTCCTGGTGTGAGGCCCTTGAGAAAAAAAGACACTTCCTTAAATCTGCCACAAGATCATGCTTAGCCATGGTGAAAGTGCATTGTCACGCTGGACCAATGTGTTGAATCTGTGAATTCTCAGTAGGATTCAGAGCGCTGTTTGGATTGGAAAGCATTTATTGTTCATTTTCAGTCAGAGTAATGAAACAGGGTAACTGACATCTGGAGTGTACAACAGTAATGCAGTTGGAGATCAGAAAAATCATCAAAATTGTTACATTTTGCTTTGTTAGATCAAATTTATCACATAACAAAATGATTCAAACAACAGCACTGAGCCATCTGGTCATTAATGGGAAACAGTCGATATGAAGAAATAGCTGCACTTTTACGTCAAACCCAAGTGGTTATGTGAATGTATAGAAATGTAACATATGAAGCCCAGAATATATTAGAATTAGCATACAAATATCTACATGTAAAACCACTCATGTATATAAAAGTGAAATCCTCTGGAGCTGTGAACTGCAGGTAACCAGCCCGCCCAGACGCTTCATAAAACAGGTAGATCTGACATTAGCATGTGATTGACCTACAATGCTAAATCACACAGTCCTGCCCTGTATGGTTGCCTTTTACATCAGAGACAAATCCTTTCCTGTGGACATAAGTGATGAAGTAACATGCTGAACTTGATGCCTGATAGATAACGAAGGACAACACATTTGAGTTATTGCATTGAAAATCGAAGCTATAATGATTGCTCTTAGTTCGAACCTTATATAATATTTCCTTTAATATCTAACTTTAATAGACTGCTTAATATCAGCCTATAATAATCTCTCAGGGCTGCTATTATCACTTTTTTTTTATTAACACATACGCAGAGAAGAACAAACACAGACCTGTAATCTCAGAGATATGCTCTCTGTTAGCGGATGTGGCCTGTGTCATCCAGGCCACCCTGTGTGTGAACCTATACATTAACACATTAACAGCAGTTATGACATCTTCCGTTCTCCCTGTTTTAGGGAGTTGCTGAGCAACTCTGTTTGGTCAGCATCAGACATGTTGATTGTGTCAGGAGCTTATTAAATTTCCACGAACTGAAACACTGCATCCACCAAAAGATAACATAAGGAAATAAGAATGCCTGAGTCCAAACTGAGGCTACTTTGCTCTTGTATTTGGCACGACGGCAGGACCGCTGCAAAATGAAAACACAAGCTTTTCAGGGTGAGTTTTATCCAAATTCTCCTAATCTTATGCTTGTATGATTATCTTGCTGTTTATTAATGCAATTAAGCTATTAAAAAATACTGTTTAATAGTATTCTTTTCCATTAATATCCAGAGTTGATTATGCTATTTATGCTGTTGGAAAACTTGGTCAATCTCTGTAAAATGACTAAAGCTTCATATAACTGTCCACCAACCTGGATTGAAGTGCCATAAATTGGCTTCAATTGGCTTATCCATGGTTGCCCACAACTGGGTCCTTTTGCAACAAATGTTGCAAGGTTGGACACACTTTGCAGGAATTAGGCAAAGGTCTCATTTAACCCAACAAGAAACAGTAGACTTTACTTTCCCATATGGGTCCCAATTGTGCCCAGATGATCAAATTCAGTTGATTAACAACACTGTCAAGGATAGGGGGATAGGGGGCAATTTCCCCTCAATCTCAGGTTTAGTTTTTTATGGATATTATATGTTGATATTTAGTTTCATGTTAGTTAAAGACAAGGTGAGTATCTACAAAGCATCCACAGGGGATCATTAAAATAATGTGTTAACATGCATTGTGTTTATGGTCTCTCATTAGGTTTAATGGGATTTGACATTGTTCTAAAAGCTCGTTCAAACTTGTGAAAAGAAGGCATTTGGTGGACGCAGCATTGATAGGTCAACTACCATCTACTCCTCTCACCTCTCAAAACTAATTACTGTTCTTGTGTAGTTTTGCAGTGACTCCACAGATGTTTTGTGAAAGACAAGCCCATCACCATGTTGCCCAGCCAGATGCTCTTGCTTGTCTACATCTTTACGTTCCTAGTTGGACTCCCTGCCAATATCCTTGCCTTCTGCACCTTCTGCCGCAAGATTCACCGCAAACCTGCACCAATTGACATCCTTCTGCTTAACCTCACCATCTCTGACCTCGTCTTCCTTGCATTCTTGCCCTTTAAGATGAAGGAGGCTTATGATGGCATGGTTTGGTTGATGTATGACTTCCTGTGTCCCCTCAGCAGCTTCATGTTCTTCTCTACCATTTACACTAGCACATTCTTCCTGACGGCAGTGAGCTTTGAGCGCTACTTGGGCGTTGCTTTCCCAATCCGATATGCGTTGTACCGTCGACCTCGCTATGCAGTGATTGCTAGCGTCTTCTTCTGGCTCGTGGGAACTGGCAACCTCAGCATTGTTTACATTGTGCCATTTTTGCCTTCGTGCAGTGGAAGCAATAATGACTGTACTCAAAACTGTAGTGCAAAACAACCTGCTCTGACAAGGTGCTATGACAACTTCACCCAAGAGCAGCTGGATATTCTGCTCCCAGTCCGCCTGGAGCTCTTCCTGGTGCTCTTCTGTGTACCTTTCTTCATCTGCTGCTTTTGCTACATCAACTTCATACGGATTCTGTCTGGCTTGCCCCACATTGGCCGGCGTCGGCGGCTAAGGGCCATTGGGCTGGCCCTGGTTACTCTGATTGTGTTTGCTGTATGTTTCGGGCCCTATAATGCATCACACGTGGTAGGCTTCATTCATGAGGGAAGTGAGAACTGGCGCTCGTGGGCTTTGGCATTCAGCACCCTCAACGCCTGCCTGGACCCTATGATCTTCTACTTCTCATCATCAGCAGTAAGGAGTGCCCTTAGCGGCTTTGTGAAGGGACTCGGGGAGAAGGTTCATGTCCTGAGATGTAAGAAGCTTCAGTGTTGTCCTCTGCAGATTTCCAAGACTGAGAAATACAGAGAACCACCTCCACCTGATGACCTGAAAGGTCCTTAGCAGAGGCCAATAAATTGTTGAGAAAACATTATCTAGGGAGGATTTCTAGCTATGCTATCTGTCTAGACAACTGGCAAATATAGACAAAATACACATCATAATGATGCAAACGGCTGATAATTGAATAGAATGTATGCTTAATATGTCATCACATAATGGAATCTGCCATGGTGTTTTAATTAAATGCAGTTAACAGTTTGAAGTGTTTTGGACAGTTTAAAGGCTTTTCACATTTGGAAATGCCACTTTCTAATATTTATTCATTATAATTGTGGTTGTTTATTTTTTGGAGCCAGACAATTCTAATTCAGAGTTATTTATACATGGTAGTTACAGGTTGACCTAAGCCAGTATTTAAATATCCTAATTCCATAAGCAAGAGGTTTCACATACACCCCATCTCCTTGTTTCTGCATTCTTCCCATAGAGGAGTATTTTATATTTATATACTGTAGTTTTGTAGGTCTAGACTGTTTTCTTACCCTGTTCTTCAAGGGTCAGGCCTCCACAGAGCATGTATTATTTGGATGATGGGTCATTATTAGCACTGCAGTGACACTGTGGTGGCGTGCTAATGTATGTTGCGCTGGTACGAGTGGATCGAACACAGGTTGGTTGTCCACCAACCAGAAATATCCAGCCAACAGCTGCCTGTGGGCAACATCCTGTGACCACTGGTGAAGGTCATTACCTCCTTTTGGGAAATATCACATCTAGTAAATGCTTTTTGTAGGCAGGTCTTTATCAGTCCATAGGACATTGCATTTATCTGACTCCGTTTGAGGTCATATGTAATACAGAACAGGGTACAGCCACTGCAGAGTCTGCAAAATCTTCCTGAAGGTCTTTTGCAATAAAACTGTGGTTTTGATTAGCCTTCTAAGCAATCCTGCTAGCAAGCCTTTCCTTCAAAAAGCATTAAAACCTTAATCATTCCTGTTAACTGTCATTGTCACTCAATTAAATTAGGAACTGAGCACATGGCTACCTGGAAATGATTTGCTATCTGCTTATAGCTTTATCCGGTTTTGTGGGCACTGGTTTTTACAGAGTGCTTTACAGATGCTTAGGGAAAGGTTAGAGGAGTCAGAGTGTAAGCTTTGAAATCAGACTTTTTCTAACGATAATTGTGATCAATCCATAACCCAACAAGTTAATTTGAGTATTGGAGAAAAAAGCAAAAATAAAGCACTAATCTTGCTTAAAATCTTGAAAATATGTTTCTTCCTTAACTTCATATCTCAGTTCAACTTCTACATTCTTTTAGTTTTCTTCTCAATCATTAATTTATTCTACCAGTCCCTCATCATGTTGTACAAAGTTTCTTCACCTGTAACCATTGTTTATATTTGTGACATAAGTTGGGTCTTTAAAGTAGATGTTCCAGCCATGTTGTTTTTTTTGCAATGTAGGTTTAGAGGTCATCATAATTCTAATGTTTTAAAAGGGTTTTTTATGAGGAACTGGAGTTTTGTTTCTTTGCTAGACAAAGTCTTACAGAAGATCTAGCCCCCTTATTATTGACTGATGATGTCAAACACATCAAGAAGGAGTTTTCACCACATATTTTTTCAGCTGGATTGCAAATTTGGAATACAAATAATCACTGGGGTAGACGAGAACCATTTGAAATAGAGAACATGCCAAAAAGTATCTAAATTGGTGTTACCTTTATATTGGACATCTGTTTTTTGAGCCTACTCTGGCCCAAATTATAAAATTACAGCTATTGGAGGAAATAAAAATGACATTTTGAAACTGTTTTCCTCTTTTTATGTTACAATTATTTGAATCCTGTCTATTCAAATGTCCATCCAAGGATTACATCCATGTAATGCCACTGGGTTTGGAATTGAAAATTTGATTTGTTTGATTGCTATTTTTTTTTTTTTTGATCATTTGTTTCCACTTTGTCCTTGTAAAGTGTCCTTGTAAAGACAAGGGCTAGATAAAAATGACACATCTAAATAACTAAAACAATGACTGTAAAAATCTAATGAAGTGTTATTGAAGTATTACACAGACCACAATTTACTTCCCAAAGTTTTGTATGTAATTAGAACATGCATGAAATGTAATACCAATTGTTTAAATAAATAAATAAAATAAATACATATAAAAATACAAACATTCTCGATTATGAAATGAATAAATAGATAAAATAGTAAAAAAAAAAAAAAAAAAAGCAAATCCCTGATGTTTGACCCCAGTAAAAAAAAAATTACTGGATAAAATAGAATGGAAAAAGTCTACTGAACTCTCCTGGGCATCACTCAGCCAGGAATTGCACCCAGGCTTTCCACAGTAAAGAAAGTTTTCTGAAGAAACTCCTTAAGATTTTTTTGCGTTTTCTGTGTGACTTTTTTAGGAGGTTTTTCTCTGCTGGCCTGGTGTTTCCAGGATCCTCCTGTGAGCATAGGATGATGATTGCAAAAGTCATCCCATGATTTTAGTGAATGAATCAGCACAATGTTGTGGAAAAACATCTCAGGATTCCTGATGACCTCTGAGAACAGGATTGCTGCGACAGCTATGGCATCCTCTGGGCTTCTCACAATGGAGTCCACTTTGTTGTGGTTGCCCATCATGTAATAGAACAGAGGTTCACTGCATTTCTTGCTAAAAGTTGTTGTTGGCTTTAATTTAGCATAAGACAGTTTCCTCTCATCAAATCGCATGATCTGATGAAGCTTATTGGAGCCAAGAGAGTGTTTGTACTGCGGAACAACATAGAAGTCATTTCTCTGCAACTGGAGAACATATATCCCTATCTTCAAATAAACATCGTCCCTTTGTGGATTTTCTGCCCACTTACTTATGAGAAAAGAAGCATTTTGAGCATACTCCTGAAACTCCCTGTTTACGAGGGCTGTAATGCTGGTGCCAGACTGCAGAGTTATAGTTTCCATAATCGGTCCATCATCTTTTATGATCTCATGTCCAAGGTTAGCAATCCGTTTGATTTCTGGTATGGCTTTATCTTTCTCCCATGAGGTACACACTGTAGTTCCATCTTGCATGATCAACACATGTCTTGCATTGCTGGGTTCTATAGCATTCGAAGATCCAAGATTGACTCTGTCTGATTTCTCTGAAAGTGTGAAAGTGTCTTTCCAATTAGGAGGCCAAAATTTCCTCTGCATCATTTCACTGGCGTTGAGAGACAGGCACATTGGCGGTTTGTCTTCTTTCTCCTCTGGAGTGGTCTGTGGAAATAGTCAGAAATAATAGTTCAACTGTACAGTTTACAATTACCCCCAGTATCTAGTTTATAAAAGCTTTACTTTGTTCTTCTGTAACAACCAAACTTCTGCTAATGTGCATTTATTCTAATAATATATAATGCTGTGTACACATACAGTGCTGTGCAAAATTTTACATATTGGAAGATTTTTTATATATTAAGTGTTTTTGTGAGTGAAATGGTTGACACATGAATTTGAGAAGTTTTATTTTAAGTACACCTTTTATTAGATATTTACATGGATACATGTTTTTTTTTTCTCACCGTGTCCGAACAAACAGGGCCTTCAGCTCCAGCTCCATTAAAATTGTCCGCAGAATTCTTGGGCTGATGGTAGTCGCTGTAGATTTTTGCATTTTGATTTAGTTTCAGTTTTCATACAGTGTAGTTAAAGCTCAGTAGCTGGAAAAGTCTGCTAGCTTCTCAAATCTGCGAGCCTTAAAATCTACTTAAAAAAAATAACAAGAATCAACATACATGGACCATGGTATCATCATTATGTCGAAAAATATGAAATACACTTAAATGTACCTGTTTTTTCTTCGCTTATGTGTTTCAGGTACGTCATCAAGTGTGAAAGAATTATTGAGTAATGGTCTCTTCTCACTGCATTTCCTAAACAAAAAGAGATCAGAGTACAGTTTGACTCCACGTTAGTGCTATGTTGTCATTATGGATCACATGATCTAAAAATGATGCAAAATTATCCTCTGATGAATGCAAGCGCTATGTTCAACAAGAAATACTGTCAATGTACGTTTGCTTAATATTGTATGTAATTTGTAAGTCATTATTATGCATTCCATGCACTTATCATGCACAAATCATGGTATAGTAATACTTCTGTCAAATTCCAACAAAACACATTCTGAACTTACTCGGAAAACATCTGAGAAGATGAAGACTTGAACCCGTTGTGGCCGTTCTGTCCAGGTGCTGCAATAAAAATAGCAACAAATTGACTGTGGTGTTCACTTGACTGATCATATGAATACTGTGTCATTCAATTAAAAGTGGAAGTATGGAGCCAAAAATATATTTGACATACTCAAATAGTGTGTACATTACTGTCAGAGCAAACCCCCCCAACTCCAAAATGACAAATTCACAGGAGATTAAAACCTTCTTGCCAGAGGACAATGCCATTTATCTCTAGTAATTATAATATATTTGTATTTGTCCATTCAACATGACATTTTAATATTATTATTGACACAATATTAAGGACAGTTGGTGTTGGTGCTTCATTCCAACAGAGACAATAAACCGGTAATTTTTTTTTTAAACAAATTAATTTCTTATTACATTTGTTATTACATTTTAACATTAAATACACTTTTACCACACCTCGGCTGCAACCATAGCCACATACATCTGAACTATATACACATTGTACTAATGAATGCACTACTAATGGTGGTGTGCAATTTTATATAATGTGGTAATACACATATGGTTATGACAAATTTTGGAATCATTCTCTGTGTAATCTAGACTGCAGAATAAACCCTATATATAATATATATATATACCCTACATACAATATTTAGACAACTGTGAAAACACAAAAATGTAATAATTATAAATAACATTAATATAAAAGGTTTTACAACCCCTCTGCTTCTTTCAGAAAATGCACCCCTCTATTCAGAACACTGTTGCAGTTACATGCTTCGAGATTCTCATGTTCATTTTTTGCATTGGAACAAAACAAAAAGCTGAAAAAAGTAAAATGTGACATCATTCCACTCAGAATTCCAGAAATGGACAGAACAAAATGAGAAAGAATATTCGGTAGCCCACATTTTACAAAAACAATAACTGAAATCAATCATGTTCTGTAACCATAAATGAGTTTCTTACATTTCTGTATTTGAAATTTAGACCACTCTTCCCTTGCCAACTGCTCCAGGTCTCTCAGATTTTAAGGGTCCCTTCAACCACTGTTTTGAGAACTCTCCAGTGTCCAGTCCTGGTTCAAGAGGGTTTGGAGCTGGACTCATTGCTGACCACTTCAAAATGCTCCAGCACTACGTCTTAATCCATTTCTGGTTGCTTTTTGAGGTTTGCTTTGGGTCATCGTGCTACTGGAAGACCCATGACCTCTAATGGAGACCTAGCTTTCTGACTCTGGGCCCTACATTGAGCTCCACAATTCTGTTCTTACGATTTTATAATGTGAAACAGTCTATGCCTATCCAGTGCCAGAGGTCACAAAACACCTTTGTATGTCCACCTTACATACAAAGGCCTCAAAGGCCTTCTTTTAAGGCCTCATTTTATTTTTGTAAATGGTACAATGACTATTGTGATGACTCTATTTTGGTCTCATCTGTCCACAGTATATCACTGCTGTCCGATGAAAAACATGAATCTCAATTTTTGTTTGTTTTTAGTTTTCTCAGTTCTTTAAACCCTGTAGCTGCCCTGTCCACTGCGTAAATAATTTTGGATCAATAGACCAGTGTTTCTTGACCCTGCTCCTGGAGGCATCCTGCACTGAACATTTTAGTGCTTTTCCTGCTCCCACCACACCTGATTCAACTAATCAGCTCTTTAACCAGCCCTTTCAGAGTTGCAGGGAGTGTGTTAAAAATGTAGCGCAGGGTACTTCCAGGACCAGGGTTGAGAAACACTGGGACAGACCAGTAGAAATGCTGTAATTACTTGGAATTACTTTACACTGGAGTTTGTTTGGAAGTTGAATTTGAACAATCCTTCATAGTAATCTTCCATCAAATTTTCTCTTCCATCCATGTCCAGGGAGGTTAGCTAAAGTGCCATGGGCTGTATACTTAATGACGTTGAGCAGAGTGGACACAGGAACATTAAGATCTCTGGAGATGGACCTGTAGCTTTGAGATTATGCATACTTTTTTCACAACGTTGGTTCTCACATCTTTATTGTACATCAATATTTTTTGCTCTTCTTTATTTAAACTGGTTGAATGTGTGATTTCTATTGTATCAGCACCCTTTACTGTCCACAAATACAAATTACACAAGCATCACATGATTGAAATCCAACATTTTCTTTTTTTTTTTTTTTTTTACAATTTTGCTAATAATGTCCAGTCAATTGTTCAAGTTCTATGTGGAATAATATCTGGTTTGACCTTTTCTCTCAGCTTTTTTGTGTTTCAATTCAAACACAAACACAATAAACATGAATACCAAAGCATTTGTAACTGCGACACAATTTCTTAGAGAAGTGGTGCATTTTCTGAAAGAAGTGCAGAGGTGCCAATATTTAGATACATTTTCAAAGCTCCCCTCAAGGGAGTCTTATTCATAGTTCTCATCCAACACCTGATAACATCCAACAATGTTCAATCAGGTTAGCTGGTGACGGAATTGTCTGGGGGGAGGAGGGATGTGAAAGGCAATTTAAAAATATTTTTGATGCCTTGATCTGATGAACCTCATTGTAAGTATACAGGTGAGTTTATATCTGTAGGTATATTAGTGTGTGTGTACCAGAGCTGAGTCTGAGTCAAGACCAAGACCGGGACACATTGAGTCTGAGTCAAGAAAAAGGCTGATAATAATCGATTCTATAATAATCGAGACCAGATTAAGATTTTACCAAAGAAGTTTATAATTCAATGAACAATCATTTTTTATTTATTAAACAAAAATAACATTAAATAATATGTAGCCTAAAATGATTATATATTTATATTATAGTCTTAGTGAAACTAAAACAATGTAACTTTTGGAATCAATAATGGGGAGGAGTCTTTTTCTCTTCTTCCCTGAAACACAGAATCAGAAATCACCACATAAAACCAACTGAGTATAATGCAGCAACATCCAGTCCATCCGTTTTTATTATTGTCACGCTTCTGTGTCCTCCCTCTGCCTCCGTCACTTCCAATCACTGCTACTCCCATAATCCTTCGCTTTCTGACACTACAGCAACAGGTCACCAGCCCACCAATCAGAGACAGCTTTCCAGATCTTCGTCACCAGACTACTAACTACACAAACCTGTTTACAGTCCAATCTGCTCTATAGAAACCTGATTGTTGATTACTCTCATCACTGTTTTTGCCTGCCATGTTGTAGGGCCTTGTTTTGCTCTTTTGGAGCTCCCTTTTGTTTTGTTAGCCTGGTTGTGTTATGTCTGCTTTTCTAGTTCTCAACTGGTTGCTTTTGCCTTTTTCTAACACTATTGTCTAGAACACTCTCTATCCTAGGTCATAAACTCATACCAAACATGAGAAATTAGTGTAAGCTTGAACCTGGTGTTTATCAGCACTCTCACTGCAGCGCATTCTGTGCACCATAAGCCTGCTTTGTTCCATATCTGTTCCATATGTTGTGCTATGTGATGCTAAACGGCATTGTGCACTGCATCCGCTACCCGGTGTAAGATGGACTTAATGGAGAAAGTAGAGAATTGAGCTTTTCAGCATGTTGATTTGTACACCTGACTATTGGTTAATTGTTAATAGTCAAAAAAAAAAAGACACACTGAACTTCACTGGTCTCTGCAAAAATTTCTGAATCCCCAGACAGAGACAAGACCGATTCCAAATGAGTTTGAGACCGAGGCAAGACCGAGATCCAGTACTACAACACTATTTGTAGGCTAGTTTTGATAATAGATGTGTAAAGGAGGCGGAATAGTTCGGAAAACAGGTTACTGATTTAGTTAAGTTTAAAATAGTCCTCCTAAAGTCTTTGAATATATGGCTATGATCACATGACCATAGAGAGCATCCTAAGCAGCTGCATCACTGCCTGGTTTGGGACCTGCACAGCCTCTGACCGCAAGTCCCTCCAACGCATTGTGAGGACAGCTGAGAGGATCATCAGAGTCTCTCCCCCCTCCGTCATGGACATTTACACTGCCCGCTGCATCCGCAAAGCAACCAGCATTGTGGATGACTCCACCCACCCTTCACACAGACTGTTCTCCCTCCTGCCATCAGGAAGAAGGTACCGCAGCATCCGGTCCAACACGACCAGACTCTGCAATAGCTTCTTCCCCCAAGCCATCAGACTTCTCAACTCAACTCAACTTCTGACCTGATGTCTTTTCTGCTACATGCACTCTCTCTCTCTCTCTCTCTCTCTCTCTCTCTCTCTCTATCTCTCTCTCTCTCTCTCTCTCTCTCTCTCCAACCATTTACTCCAGATAAAATGGGAAGCATTTTTGCACAAAGCATTTGCACAAATGACCTTACTACCTCACTGGACTCAATATTTATTACACACTGCATAATTTGCACAATTATTTATTATTCTCTGTCTGTACTGTACTGTGTTGTGTTGTCTGTCTGCACTTGTACTGTGTTGCACTTGTGTTCTGTATGCACTGTGTCTATGTTGCACCAGGGTCCTGGAGGAACGTTGTTTCGTTTCACTGTGTACTCTGTATGTAGTTGAAATGACAATAAAACCCACTTGACTTGACTTGACTTGACAAAACAGGTCAAAGTAGCCCAACTTTTTTCTGCCATATGTGTGGCAGTGTGAATGGCAAAAAAATACTCAATCTGACATTTTCATTTCTGATCTTGATCACTTTTAAATGCGGCCTTTATGTCAATCCATCTTTGCATTCACTAAGGAGATAGGAAAATGGACAATAGCAGGTTTTCAGTGGTGGGATAGTGAGGTAACAGACCTCATAAATAATTGGCGTGACATCTCTGTTAAAAAATTAATTTGAACGAAATTAGAAGACACATATTGGAAGCGCTTCATGTTTAAAGGATTTTTTAAAGAAATGCCGCAGCTGCAGTGCCAAAGAAAATCATAAAGCTTTTTACAGTGAGCTCACATGCCTTTTTTTCAGCAGTCAGCTGCTAGAGCTCCTTGATAGAGCATGTGACACTGGTAAAGATGAAACTGAAACCTCATTTGCGCACATGTGTCATTTGGGCCACTTTACATGCTGTGTGTCTGATTTTCTGGGGAAGGACCTCCATGCCACTGCCCACTTTAATTCTCACCATTGTCCCCATACTTTTTTTAACCTTTCCAAACACTTTCCAGAGTCTAAGCATTTTATAACTCCATTCAGTTTATACATTTTGAGTAAAACTCTTGAATATATTAAAACTGTTAGCTCACAACTTGAATTTCTCAGCCTATAAGTAGCGAACATCAGAACACAGTATAAACGCTGTCAGCTTGCTAAGCTAGGTAGTAATGTTAAGATCATGTTAGTTGAACAAGGCTAATAGTTTAGTTTGCTAATAGATAACGTCGCTGTCCAAAAAAAACATGTATCTCCAGCAAAGTGACTTTACAGGAGATGGCAAGGTACCGTAGTATTTCTAAACCCAAGTGGTTCTGGTATGGCTCTCCTGAACTGGAGAGGGAGCCCATGAGCAGAATCATCACCATGTTGCTCAGGGATGGAGTTGTTTATGTTGTTCCAGGACAATCATCATTACACTGATCATGACTAGATTAGCTAATGTTGTTCCCAGACCATCATTTCAATATTGATCCTGGATAGAATTGTTAATATTGATTAAGAGTAATTAAACAATATTAGTTAAATTTTCCTTTGTTTACATAATGTGTGTCATTTAAATGTAAATGTGCTTTTATTGTGTGAAAAGATGTGTGGTATATTAATATGAGCTAATGTGTGCAGCATGCAGCCTAAATTGAACAAGAATTAGTCATCTGAAACAATATACAAAATACACGTTCTGGTAGCACTGGCTACATGCTAATGCTACCAACTTGTCTCATTCTGTTTTCAAATCAACTGGATTCATTCAGCTAAATGAAACAAATATATATATACTACATCCTTTGACTATTGGACATATCATAATGGTCACAGTAAGCAATGCTGGTTTTAATAACATTAGCAGACAGTTAAACAAGTAGAACATGCTATGGAGCAGTGGAACGTTGTTCTCTAGAAAGATGGTGCTCCATCCAATTCTTTTAGATTGAGTTGGGAATGAGGTGGAGTGGTGATCACCCCAAAATTCCTCTGTATCGCTCTTGCTGCTGAATGCAAATAAATCCTCACATCAATGCACCAAAATCTGGTAGAAAGCCTTCCCTGGACAGTAGATACAGTTATTCTAACAAAAGCAGGACAAACTCTTTTTATTACCCTTTATCTCAGAAGAAGAGATGATTAAGCAGGTGTCCCAAAACGTTTGTCCATTTAAACAAAATTCATTTGATTACTGCATTGTATATAAATGCCACATAATTCATACCTTTATTGTTTCAATCTGTAACAGTTTAGTTTGAGGCATATAACCCCCATACAGCAGGTCGCTTAAAGCACGGTGTTATAATTTATCCTTTCAAGAAAAACCCTGGCATCAAAGATGGCCCACTCGCCAAGACTGTTGTAGAACAAGGCTGCAATTTCAACTCTTTTTAATAACAGCACAGTTTCTTCATTTCTTCACACTGAAGTAACTAAAGTCATCCAAAGGGCAGTGCCATTTCAAACACTGCAGAAATTGCTTCACTCATATTTGCGTATTTGGAAATACCTGGAATATTTGGAAACCTGTATACCTACTTATTCAAGCAATTATCTAATTAGCCATCATAAGGGCAGCAGGTTATGGTGGTGGTGTGTGTGTGTGTGTGTGTGGGGGTGTTGGGGGTGTAATTGAATCACATTTTGGGCCTTTTAATAATGATCACAATAATTTGAATAAATGCCACAGCCTGTTGGAATAAGCATCCCTTCAGAACCACAGTTTGCCCATCTTCTAACAGCTACTTCCAGTATGACAACACACCATGTTACAAAACAAATCTGCCTTAAACTGGTTTCATTAACATGACAATGTAAGGATCTTCACAGTCACCAGGTAGAACCTCCAACTTTAACAAGAATGTTTCCAACATCTTGTGGAATCCACGCTATGAACAATTCACAGTTTTTAAAGCAATGGGAGGCCCTAGCCAGTACAAGCACAGTTCTCCTAATAAAGTGTTTGGTGAGTATGACTTCAATATATGATTTAAAAACAAGTCATTGATTTGTTTTGAACATTGGTTTAGGAAGGGCTTAAGGGTAAATAAGTGGTGTTCTTGTAGCAACAAATTCACCTTGTGAAATCGAGATTTGGCTGAATGAACACAGGTTTGAATGCAGACCACCCTGCTAAATGCAAAATCCACTCATTTAAAGTTTACCACCAAAATGACAGTCATACATTTTTACAAGCAGACTTGGCCATGATTGACAGAAAATACAAATGACACAAGATTTTTTGTGGATTTGTGTGTTTCTAGAGCATCCCTGAAATAAAAGCTCTAGCAGAAGTTCTACCAGGAGACTGTAATGCAGCATCACCGTTCTTCAGCCAATCACCAGCCGCCACCTGTGTTAAAAAGTCCTCTAATCACACTGCTTTCAAGAGTTGACGTCACGTTTCTCCCTCCCTCCTTCCTCCCTGCTGCCTCCAGTTTGTTCCCGACGGATGTCCCGGTGCAATACCTGGGCTGATGACGGGGCCTACGCCAAAGACTAGTTCTTACTTGTTAACATTTGTTTAACAACTGACTCAAGAATAAATCCATGGTTTACTGCTTCATGTCTTCAGAGTCTTCTGGTAGAACTGCAGTGAGAGACATTATCTATAAAATGAGAACCCTAGGAACCCTAGGTGAAGGCAGAGCAGCATACCACCCAGGAGGTCAGCAAAGATTCCAGAAGGTTCTCTCATTCTGTCCTTTCTGTCCTTTCTGCAGTATCGTACTGGAACAGCTTGTGTAAAATACTAATAGGAAATGAGTTTGGGCACTACAGTAAAAAAGAGAGATTAACTGTGTTCTCTGGAATGACGATGCTCCATCCAATACTTTTGGGATGATTTGGGGAAGTGATCATCCAACTCACTGACATCACTTACACATTTTTCTCTGAATGCAATCAAAATCTCACAGCAATGGTCCACAATCTAGTACAAAGTCTTCCCTGGACAATTGAGACTGTTACTCCAACAAAAGCATGTACCACCGTCTTACAATTCATTACAGTTGTAGCCTTCTGAAAAAAAAAAATATTTAGTGCTGAATGAAAAGGGAATAAAACAAACACACAAACAAAAAATAGTATTAACAAATACAAATATATGGCAATTTTTTTTTTTTACCTCATTAAATATATTTTTTATTGTTTACTGACATAACAAGCCATGGGACAGGAATTAGTTATTTTGTCCCATGACATGGAAGCTAAAGAACCTTTTCATGAACATGCTGGACAGTGTTCAGCCTCCCTACAGGTGTGATCATTTCCGAACCGTCCTCTAAGAAAACACTTCAATTCAGTTCAATTCAATTCAATTTAATTTAACTGAAGTACTGCTCTGCCATGACTTTTGGCATGTCAATCAATGTAATTTTTCCTGTCCTGTTATACAACTTCACTGCTAACTGCTATACCTTTTTGTTTTGTTCTGTTAAATATTCAAATGCGTTACAGAAACTTAAATTAACTATAACAATAGATTAGATCTGATGTGATGTTTGGTAAAATCGCTTAAAAAATTTCACAGTTATTACTATTCTGATTATTACCATTTCTCCAGTCAAGTTGTGACTCTTTTTCTTCCTCATTCTTCTTAACGCAGTACCCCTTATCTGGTTCACCTGTGTCCTGCATGTAAACCCACCTAATAATTGTTCTCTTTTACCTGTGCTTGCTTTAGCAATGTTTTTAAAGGTAATTAGCCCTAGGTTGATGTAGTCTTTTTCATTTTTTTTTTTTTTTTTGTTTTTTTAGGTTTAGTTTCTCGTTGTTTCTATAGTCTAGCCTTTCATTTTTTTCTTCGAATGGGAGATGCAGGCTTGTATAAAATACAGTGTAACAGTTTGTTTTACAGCCAAGTGTACAGGAAAGTTCACAGGAACATTTGCAAATGCTTCATAGCTCTTTGCCAACTCATTCTGACTGAAGTGATGTCTACTTAAAAAGCACACAGTCATGTGAATAGTTAGGATACACCTTGAAAACCATTTACACTGTGTTTTTTGTTGCTACTGTGATTAACAATGCATTTTATAGTAATGCCCTATAAACTGGCTCTTACCCTAAACCTTTATACCACTGTATGATAATTGTCATTGGCTGTATGAGAATTTTACCTATTCATCTACTGGGCTACCCTTTGTATGTCAAAGTAAGGGCAACCCTTTCCAAAATAAGTTACGCATGCCTGCGCCATCTATCCATAGGGTGTTGCATTTGTATTCAGTCTGTCTGGAAATCTGTTTTATTTATTTGGTGCTACAGGTTCTATATTTCCATAGATTTAGATTCCATAGAGTTTTGGTGATAATTTGGTACAATCATTAAAAATATCTTTAAGTACACTATTTATAAAATTTACTTTTGAACTTTTTTAATGAATATTTTAAACTAGAAACCCGGCCTAGGCTTCAGATATATGTATGCACATACTGTAACTCAAAAGGTCTTTTCCCTAACAGGGTGCACATTTTCATTTGAATGTTTTGGAAAATGCTAGAATTTTCAAGACTGAGCTTGACTAACAACCACTTGTTGAAATCACAACTATTGCATTCCCCTATTTCTTTTTGTTGTTGTTGTTGTTGTTGTTGTTGTTGTTATTTTCCGTCTAGTAAATATGACATCTTAATGGTTCACAGGTAGAAACCGCTAACCATTTATACCAATTAAATGGTTGCTTAAAAAGGTATCTTTGTTAGAGATAATGATACTTTGTAAGTCTGAAGCATCTAAACCACATGTGGTTAATACTAATACAAGCAAATTTCAGTTCTTCAAAGTTTACATTCTGCAGAATAATATAAATAAATAAAAATAAAAAAGGATAACACTTACTTACTTTGACTAAGATTTTCAGAGGACACAAAAAAACAAGTGTAACAGTGGTGAAGAAGCCCTCCTTGGTTTCTCTTCTGACCAAATGATGTCACTTGCATATAAAATACTAATAAAGATATTCAAATATGGTTCCCTGAGTTTGGATGTGAATTTTGCAGCTAGGCAAACTAATTAGGTGAACTTACCATTTCCATTTTGTAAATATATGATTTCACTGCGCTCATCACAGCTTATTGTAATGAGGAAGACACTGAATGATTGATAAGCTGAACATTCTGTTACGATGGCACTGGATTCAAAGTTCCATTGTGGTGGCTTCTTATCCTAGTAATGTGGGGTCATCTTGTCACATGATACAATAAGAGTAATAAATATTTTCCTCACAATTTAAAACATCTTTATTTGGCTACTTTTTCAACATATCCAACTGGGCCCTAACTCATAACTCATGTAATGTTTATTATTTAATACGCAGTGTTATGAAATAACCAAGTTTTGGAAGAAGAAATCTGTCTGAAGCACCTCCTTCCTAATCCAACGTCCTATAAACTCCACCTCTACTTTGTTCATGTGTCCACGACAACCCTTTTAACCCTGTCATCAGCCATACCTGACTCCATGTATCAGAGGGGGGAATGGCCCCTACCACAAAGCAGAAGCCACCTGAACTAGAGCCCAAAAAGAGTCTTCGTACAAATCATCATGAGATGACGCCATAGTCCGAACTAGCCAAAATATATATTGTCTTAGGGTGTAGAAGGAGCTCTTTCTTCATTTTCCTGTGTGTCACTTGTGATCCAGAGAATCTTTACAGCTTTCGAAGGAGTTGTGTAGCTTGGTAAATGATGAAAATCACCAGAATACACACTGTCCGTTCCTCTCAAACCACTTCAAACTATGCAATCTGTGAGATTTGTGTTAGGATAATTTCCATCAGCAGTTAGCGCTGTCAGCGCTGTCATCTGAACACCTTTTCAGTAAATTACACCTAATAACCACAGTCCACAGAAACAGACCCTGCTGCATGTGGGACAACATTTACTTTGTTACATGTCTGTGTGTAATTGCATTGTGTGCAGGATGTTGGACAAACTTTTAATACTCATGTGCAAATGTGTGTGTGTGTGTGTGTGTTTGTGTGTGTGTGTTTATGTGTATTTTACATCTTCTTGTAGTTGTTTAGAAGAGTATTATCCTAATGGTGAGATGTCACAGAAATCACAGTATTACTGCATGTATTCCAAGGAGACACTCAAGTTACAAAGAATGGGACAGTAAACTATTTGGACCATTCCTCATTTGATGTTGATTTACAGAAGGAGATGAGCAGTAGTGCAGAAGTGCTGTACATTAAAATAGATGTGTGATGTTAATACCATCTGGTCCTCTGCTTTTTCTCATGATGTACGAAGCAAGCCGTTCGAAGCTGTAGAAGTAAGTCTTGGGTCTTGTTTCGATTGTTTCCTGTACCAGGTTCTGTTAAAATCAAAATCAGAATCAAAATCAGAAATACTTTCTTGATCCCAAAGGGAAATTGGAGTTGTTACAGTTGAAAAGAGAAAGAATTAAATATGTACATGTTTATAAATTATATGAATATAATAAAGTGGCAAGTGACAGTAACTATGATAATAAATATTGAATATATTGAATAAAGCAGTTCAACTATTGCACCTGAAATTATTGCACATAAAACCCAATAACCCAGAGATGTTTTTTGTTTATTCTGAAAGTAAAAGTTTCAAATTTAATGATTAAATCAGTTTACATTTATTTTATTTACTTTTTGGTAACTATTTTGTTCTGTGAATTTGTATATGTACTAAATTAATTTAATGTAAGTGTGAACATTTATTAACCCGGTGGTAAAGTATTGCCCTCAAGCTACAGACATGTTACAGACATGTCTGCGTACAATAAAAATATGGGTACAAGTGGGTTTGATATTTCTTCTGGCAATTAGTAAGATACAAAAAATGAATAAATATAAAAAAGAAATATTTATATTTTATATTATATATATTTTTTATTATTATTTATATTCTGCATGTTTTAGGTGCTTTCCTGATCCAATACACCTGGTTTAAATTATCAGCTTGTCATAGGGTCCCTGAAACCAGATTTTAAAACCACTATGTTAACCCTCTATGGCATGAATTGTATCGAATCAAATCAAATTTGTTTGGGTTCATGCATGCATGCACACATCGCGCCTCACGCACACACATACATCACATGTCACTTTATTGGCTGTTCCTTAACTGCCTCCTGAATTCCTAATTCCTATTTTTTTATAGACTTTCTGGGATTCTGGTCTCCACTCTTCCTTACTGTCACTCATCAAACTGATTGTCCACAACACAGGAACAAGCAAACATGGATCACAATTGCTACTAGTTTACAATGTACAGTATTTACAGGCACTAATGGGGGCGCTAGATCCGAGAAAAGCAGAAAGTTCAGAATGTTCTAGAACAGGGTGTGACAGGGTGCCAACAGAGCAGAGAGTAAGGCTGATATATGAATTGGCACAATGTATTAAACGTGTAAATAAATACAATTAAACCATCAGATATAACAGTCTTCAAAACATCAGAATAAACATGAAATATAAAAATACAAAACTGCAAGGTCAGTTTACTTTAGAGAATGTACATCTGTCTTAAATATTCTAAAAACTGTGAAGCTTCTAAACAGAACTTTGATTTCCATTTAAATACACTTTATTTATACCTTGGTTATCTGAAATAGTAAACTACAAAGATTTACAAAAGAATTTGTACTACTAACATACTAGTACAACAATTAGTAGAATAATACCATATGTACTAGTACAATAATGATTACTGTTTTCGTAAGCTGGACCTCTTTCCAAGTTTTCTTGGAAAATAGACATCATTACAGCCATATAACATCAATTCAGGTTTAACACCAGCACACATCAATACTTATATAAATACTGGTTCTAGTTCTTAAAGGAAGTTCTCCTTAAAGTTCTCATATCCATTTCCAATTTACATAACTATTTTTACAATAATCTTATCTTTGAGTTCAAGTTATTTTTGTTTTAAGTAATAAAATTCCACTAAACTTGGGAAAGTATGTTGAAAGCACTTACCGGGACTTCAGACAATAATCAGGAAGTTCTTTACCGTGCTCACTGCCTTATATAGCTCCAGGGGTGCGATCCTGTGACGTGTTATGACGCATTATTATTATATCATAATATTATGTAAAATATCATAAAACAAAAAAAAATAAGTTCAGAGATAATATAAATAAAGACATATAAGAATAGATTCTAGAGTACTAAATAGAGTATTTTCACTAAATTTACACAATTAAAAAAATTAAGAACTTAACAGTAGTGTGCAATGTGAAGACGAGAATCACTGAGTATAAAAGTGCAAAGTACAAAAGGAGGTAATATTATAATAAAAAGTGATTCATGTTCAGTAAAAAATAATTTGTGGTGTGTGTGTGTGTGTGTGTGTGTGTGTGTGTGTGTGTGTGTGTGTGAGGCAGTCCTAGTTGCTATTCTGGCTGAGAGCCTGAATGGTCTGTGGGAAGAAATTCTTCTTCATCCTTTCTGTTTTTGTATCCAGGGAGGTCCTTCACAATCTTCCTGGCTTTGGTCCTGCTGCACTGCTTGCTGTAGATGGTCTGTAGATGTGCTCAGCTGATCGCACCACCCTCTGAAAAAGCCTGTCTTTCCTGCTTGGAAGCTCTCCTGCTTCTTGCTGTAGTCCACTGTCAGCTCCTTAGTTAAGGAGGAGATTGTTATTCTGGCTCCAGTTATCCTAGTGTTTAATCTCATCCAAGTAGGCTTTCTCATTATTATCAAGACCCACAGAGATCAGACAACAGTGTTGTTAGAAAACTTGAAAATGGTGATTGAGCAGGACTTACAGTGTACAGTGAGTATAACAAGGGTGCAGGACACAACCTGGGGGTACCAGTGTTGATGGTAAGGATGGGATGGGTGAGACCTGCGCAGCTTGTGATCCGGTGACACAGGGATGGTAGAATTCCCAGCTGAGCTTTAGTTAACAAACAGCATTTTAACATAAAAACCCCTCCAAGTGTCCAGGTGAGAGAGTGTTGTATGGAGCAGATGTTTGATGCAATCATCAGTTGGGTTTGGGGTAGTATGCAAACTGTAGTGGGTCCACCCAGCAATTAACAGCAGGTTAAAGATATCTGCAAATACTGGAGAAAGTTCAGCAGAATGCTAAGCTCTCCAGAGATGTGTCCACACTTGTCGGTCCAGAGTGTGGGCTTTTGTAGTCCATTATGATCCACAGCCTCTGCCACAGGGTTCTAGAGCCACTCTGCTGGAACTGTGACTCTAGGTTCTAACAGTAGAGCTCTGTACTCTGTAGCACACAGCCTTGTACTTGTTCATGTTCTTGCTGATGAGCCCTGCATTGTAAGCAGTGATGTGTCATTTTTTTTCCAGCTTCTTGTGGTTTCTGGCTGAAAAATGTCCTGATGGTGGTTTTTGGGACGGCAGGATCCACCACACATCATGCTGAGTGTTCTGCAGGGCAGCCTCTGAACTGGGACTAGCCGTTTCAGCCTCTGTTTGTATTTTGTCATGAGAAAGATGGCAGCATGCTCCGACTTTCCAAATGTGGATGAGGCCGTGCCTAATAACTGTCCTTGAACAGAGTGTAGCAGTGGTCCAGTATCCGGTCAGCAGGGGAGATGATGTGCTGATTAAGGTTTTGGGACTGTGTGCTTGAGGATGGTGCTGTTAAAGTGCCAGACCACAATGAACGCAGTGTCCTGTAGGTGCATCTGAAACTAAGAGTGTGATGTCCATGTTCGCTTGGGGTGGAATATAGACAAGTGCAGAAAATGGTCTAAACAAGCTCCCAAGGAAGTTAGAAAGGATGAAACTTGAGCAGGGCTGGCACTGTTACACCAGTTGTTGTTCACCATCATCTACACTCTGCCTTCCACTCTTGACTTCCCTGACTCCACTGCCCTGTCTATGCTGTAAACTGAGAAGAACGTGCTAGGCAAGGCTGCTCAAGTCCTCAGCTTGTTCCTGGGACCGGCTTGTTTTCCTCTGGGTCGTCGCTTTGAGTTGCGTTTTTTTTTCTGCATCAGGATCTCAGCCAATGATGAAGTGGGAGCGGATTGCAGATTAATAGAAACAAGAGTGTTTCTATCACAGCTAATTAGTTTCTAGCACAAGGCACCAAACCTAGCAACTGCTTTTTGGGCACTGTCAATTTCTTAATTATGCTGTTGGTGTTTAAGCTGCATTCAAATAGATCTCATAACTTTAAACCCAAGCACTAGCTGGGATGTAACTGTGCTATAAAGCTAATGGCAAGGGTTTGAAGCAAGTTGCCTCCGCTAACAAAAAGGAAAGTATGGGTATTGTGTAAGTTTTCCAAAAAAAACTTAAAAGTTAAAATTGATCTGCATTTAAACACACTTAAGTATACAAGAAATAAAGAAGTGCATCTTATTTGTTATTATTATTATTATTACATTTCTATTTTTGGTGGTCTATGATGTGTGCGGTGTGCTACACTGGTAATAATAATAATAATGAGTTACGGGTAGTTTCATTTTACAGTGCAATTACTTTTTTACAGTGCAATGACTTTTGCATTTTACAGCGCAATGACTAGTTTAATGTGTTAAATAAATAAAGAGAGAAAGAAAATTCTCCTTGGGTCTCCTTAATTGAAGTGTGTGTAGAACATTCTGTGCATTCTGTGCATAAGCACCGTGAGTACATACCCGGAAGTTGGAATGCACAGCTGTATGCAATGAATGAAGATACATCCTACCCTGCTCTGCTCCTGCATGGCCACTCTATACTCTGCATCTAGCAGGATTCTGGTTTCCTGGCACAGATCCAACTTCCACATATTTTCACTATGTGGAGTTAAGGTCAGGACTTTGGGAAGGCCATTCCAAGAGCTTAATGTTAGCCCGCTTATCCATTCCACAACTACCTCTGATGTGTGTTTGGGGTCATTGTTCTATTTGATCACCCAGCTGTGTCCAAATTTCAACCGCCCGACTGATAGTATGAAGTTACTTTAGAATTCGGAGGTAGTCCTAATAACATCAGCTAGTGTTTGTGGTGTTGAAGGCATCCCATTGACTCCTCCAAACATATCTCTAATCACTGTGGAAAAACAACTTAATTTTTGTCTTATCTTATCATAGAGTGTTTGTCCTGAAGGTTTTTACTTTGTCCATGTGGTCAGCTACTAACTTTGAGCTTGAAGGTATTGATTAAGGAGCAGGGACTTCTTTCTTGGATGGTAGCTTCTCAGTCCATGGTGATGTAAAAAAAAATAATTTGATTGTAGACAATGACGCTGGGTTCTGGCTTTCAGTCTGGGTTTGGATATCCTACACCTCCCGATAAGTTGTACTTAAATACAGAAATTTGAACTGATGATCTTGAAATCTGCAGTTGTTTTAGAAATGGCTTCAGAAGACATAGTCAACATAAGTCAACATAGTCAATATAAATCTACGCTCATCTTTTTGGACTTTCACAGTGTAGGGTGTGTTGGTGCTTTTAAACAGACCCTTTTTAGCACTGGCTACTAGTAGTCAGTGCATTTCTAAAGATACCTAAATGAAATAGCAGGAACCATCATGTTTCACTGTGTGTATTATTTGTATCCATTATTAAACTACCCACAACCATTTACATTTAAGCCATTTGGCAGACGCTCTTATCTTGAGCGACTTGCAAAAGTGCTTTGACTTTACCCTTAGCTACCCTTAACGACCACTAACGACCAGTACAATAATGCAGTCTGTGTACAATATTAATACAGTAGTTTTATTGGTAGAAACCATGCCACTGCAGATTGCAATGCTGATGTTGGAAGTCTTTCTAGGGGCAGCGGTTAGAGCTCCGGGCTATTGATGACAGAGTTGTGAGCTTGATATCCGGGCTCAGCAAGCTGCCACTGTAAGGCCACTGTCAGGCCCCTGAGCAAGGCCCTTCACCCTCTCCCCTCTCTGCTCCCCAGGCACTGGAGTTGGCTAACCATTGCTCTGGGTGTGTGGGTGTGTTCACTACCACCGATGGGTCAAATGCAGAGGACACATTTCGCTGTACATTGTGCAGTGACAAACACATCCACCTTAAAGAACTGAACTCCATCCACCAGAAAGACCAAAGTCAGATCTGTTTATACAACTAGAATGATGATGAAGCGTTTTAGGAGTCTAATGTACTTTTTCGATGTATTTCTTGGACCTTAGACCTGCTATGCACCAAATATGTGGCTTTTAGAAACACTGATCAAATTTCAAGGTCCTTTTAAAACTATTTAAAACAGTGCAGTGCATTCTGTTTCTAAAACCTTCTCCATATACTGTTGTAGGTCTGCCAAGTCCAACCCAGTCATCTTCTATCTTCTTCAAAATTCTGATACTGGCTTATAAATGCTTAGAAAAGACTGAGAATAAGCATTATCTAACACTATCTGTTAGATAACAGGATTTCTCAACAAAAAAAAACTCCACTTGACAATTCCATAGATCACAGAATACATGATCACTAAGAGATGTTAAATTGCAGTTTAACACATCTGACCCTGGTAATGAAGCCCTTCAGGAATACCTGTGTTTTAGTATTTTAGAGCAAGGTGTGTTGGAACTCCCCTGGGAGACAGATCTTCAAGGACTGAAAACCCCTAGTCTTAAAGGCATACTTCAGCCATACTTCGCAAACCCTGATCTGATTACGTCTCAAAGGTGGGAGTAACATCTGCAAAACTGCAAGTGCTTTGGAATGCATTTTTTGCGGTCTGTACAGAAATGCTGCCAGACTTATGCACATGCACATACTTGCAGAAGTAAGCCAGGTAGTGAACATGGTGAGAAATTAGAAAGCACATTTCTTAAGCTGGTGTGTTCCTTTAATTGCTTTTAAAGAAAGTCCTATTCTAGTCATCAGCTATGAACAGTGTTTTGTGCCCAGCATGTTCTTAATAGGACTGTATGTTTTAGTGCATCTCATAAAAAGTGTAAACAGTATAAATACTGTGTATCTCTCTGTCTAGGTCTGCACAAGCAACCACAATCATGGGGAAGACTGCTGACTTGTCAAGAACACGATCATCAACTTCATCCACAAGGAGGTCTGAAAGAAGAAAAGGTGGTAGGAAAGAGTGCACAAGTAATACAGAAGATCTCAGCAAAAAAGAATCATCAAGAAAAAGTCGACTCGGGAACTTGGACGCAACACACATAGACGTTTCCAGGAAAGGGGCTACAACTGCTGCATTTCTAATGTCAAGCCACTTCTAACCCAAAGATGGCACCAGAAGTGTCTAACCTGGGCTAAGGAGAAAAAGAACTGGACTGTTGCTCAGTGCTCCACAGGTGCATTCAAGGAAATTTTACATTTGGAAATCAAGGTCCTAGAGTCTGCAGGAAGAGCAGATCCATAATCCAAGGTATCTGAAGTCCAGTGTGAAGATGGTTCGGGGTGCCACATCATCTGCTGGTGTTTTATCAAGTCCAAAATCAACACTGCCGTCTACCAGGAGATTTCAGAGCACCATATGCTTCCATCTGCTATCCAGCTGTAAGGAAATGCAGATTTCCTTTTCCAGCACCTGCACACAGTGCCAAAACTAACTACCAAATGGTTTGCTGACCATGATATTACTGTGCTTGGTTGGTCAGCTAAATCTTCGGCCATGAACCCTATAGAAAATCTATGGGGTACTGTCAAGAGGAAGATGAGAAACATCTGACCCAGCAAAACAGATGACCTGAAGCAACTATCAAAGCAACCTGGGCTTCGATAACAATCTCAGCAGTGCCACAAGCTAATAGGCTCCACACAGATGCAGTATAGATCCAAATATTGAATATATAAATGAACATACTAGTCAGAGGTACATTTCTGTATTGTGCATCCTTTTCTGTTTTATGAAATGTTCTAATAATTTAAATACTGAATTTCTAACTTCCAAAGATGTGAAATGCCACTTAACGTGCAATAAATATATAACAAAAATAATAAGGGTTTACCCTTTTGACTGAATGTCTTTACGACATTCTAACATTTGCATTAGAACAGAAATATGGCTTTTTTTTTTTTTACAAATATTTAAAATCATAAAGGCTTGTGATTTTGTTTAGCAAGTGGTTAATGATTAATAATGAAACTTAATAAGCAGGCTTGCTTTGAGTTGCCATCCATTTGAGAGGGCCTTAAGGGAGCCTTCCACAAAAACATACAATCTGATTCCTTATGTTAGGACTTTTGATGGAATCTAGACATTCCACCCCCAAAAAGAGGAAAGATACAGCTACTGGCAGTGAATGAGAGGTCATGTCACTTAGCAGGACTAAACAATTCATCATACACAGACAGAAGAGAACTATATAATCTGGGCGCTGAGCACAAAAAGAAGCATCAATAGGGCCTGACAATGGAAGCTTGTTCAGTTACATTTCCAAGTAACTCAAGGTTTCTGCTAAATTTATTAACTTCTATGATGTTACCATGCCAAAGTAATCTTGCAGTCATTTGTAAGGCAGGTACAGGCAGGAGAGGAGATTATGAGGAATCATGTCTATGCAGTCTGTAGAGTAGCCAACAATTCATGGCCACTGTTTATGTTCTTTAAGTTCGTAAGTAACATAAAAGCCTTCACAGGCCCGCTCAAGACATCTCAAGTCTTTTCACACTATTCCTCCTTTCACTCAAAGAGCTGCACTCCAGGTGATGTTTCAGCGACTTGGTGTATAAACACTCGAAGGAAGACATATTTGGAATAGTGGCAGTAAACAACAGAGAACAATCAAACTAAAAATACAAAAAAAAAAAAAAAAACCTTCTACACTTGGTGAGATTTCACAAGCTCACAAAAACGGTTAAAAACAGACGTTAGTGATGGGAGTTGACAGAGCAGGCACACGTCAACTTCACCACCCCATACAATGTGGCTTCACTCAAGAAAGAGTGTCAAGTGGTGATTTAATGAAAACATACATTATTCCGATCTGTATTTTTGTTTTTTAAATACGGCAGGACTATGAGCTGTATGTGTTAAAATGTGGGGCAACACATGTCTTACTTCCCTGCCTCTCCCAACCCTGAGCTATTTATATATATTTATATCTTTCCTTCATTACACACTGAGCCTATATTAAGCAGGCCTCAACTATCGTTACATCTGCAGCTTTTAAAGGTACTGTTTTTGCCTCCTATATCCTACCCCCACAGAGTACTTAACAGGTATCTGGTTACATCATAACCACGGTCATAAGTCATACTGCAAGCGCATTTGCCCTGATGTAAAACTACCCCTACACCACGACCCTGATCTACTTCATTTTACAATCTCACACATCTCTAAAAACATCTGTCAAACGGACTCGGCCACAGATTTTGTTAAAAAAAAAAAAATGCTCTAATTATTTTTAAAGCATTTTGAAATTGAAAAAGAAAAAAAAAAACTGAGCTTCACAACTAAGGTTTTATATCCTCTGTTGTGTACTTTCATTTTTCTGTATGCTAATAAATAATGCAGACAAAAAGAAATCTCTCCATGCTGAAAACAGCAGTAACATTTACAAGGAAATTACTTAAAGAAAAATAAAGAAAAAAAACCAGAAGGAAAAATAAATCAAACAAGCTTTGAACAAAAATGATCATGAGGCATAGATGAACATTTCAGGTTCATAATTTGAAAACTCAAATTACAACAAAGTCTTATGCAAGCGTGTTTACTTCAGGTAAAGGGGAGCGACTCTGAGACGGATGTTGCGGAGTCCAGAAAAGCTCTTGAAGATGGAAGAGATGATGAGATGAAGAATACGGTGGGTTTTTTTTTTCCTTTTTCGTTTTTAAACAGTGATTATTTTTAAACTATTGTCCAACAGTCTTTTTCAGCAATGTGTGTTAATATCAAACAAGCAATCTCATTCTACCAGGTTACTGAACATCTCAAGTCTGTGATGGAGCGTGAGCATGTGTTTCACTGAGGGATTCTTTCATCACACAGTTCAGAGGGGTGTGTGTGTCCATCAGTCACTGCGAAGGGGTTTCTCCACTGATTTCAAGGCCATGCTGTTGAAGTTGCGCTCTGAGCAGTGCATTGTCATTCTTCAGGTCTTCAATCTGTAGCACAATGACATGCAGGAACATCATACTTCATGACCATATTCATACGTTTTTCATTACAGCAGTCACAGTAACTCGATTAAAATATTTCTACAGACTAGACATGGTTACATATTGTTCAGTTCAACCTTTACTTTAGTCTCAATTACTATTATATTATACTGTAATGTATTCATTATTTTCTTCATGCTCATATCTGACTCTCCTCATATTATGAATCTTTTTGTGATTTTTACTAGTGCTGGGAGATATGACCTCAGTCTTACAATGAATTGAACATTTTACCTCAAATACGATTAAAGGTTGATTACATAAACAGCTCAAGTTTCTCAGTTGGCTCAGCCTTGTTGCTTCTGGGGCAGAGTCATGTGCCTACATTAACATTTTTTAAATGCATATAAAATCTAAATAATCAACAAACCAATTTGTACTACAGTTTTCTCCCTGTTTCTCAGTAGGGTCTGTGCTGGGTGGCTGAAGTCTGCAGATTCTGGGGCAACCTGAGGCAATGGTTAAAAGAGCAAATATAGTTGCTTGGGAGACTCATTTTTGTTGCACCATTTTGAAACCACTAGGAGCAGATGAAATGATCAAAGAGTTATCATTCTTTCTATTTGATTCCATACATAATCTAAGAGGACAAGAATTTTAAATACAGCAAATGAATAAAGACAAACGCTAAACTCTTACATATGGAATTAGGAATCTAAGTATAGAGTTTAAGGCAAGAGCACAATAAAGTGCTTGCACAATGTAAAAATATAAAACTGCTGTCCTTCTCTTCCTCTCCTGCAAATCTGTGTTACCAGCAGAAACAGTGGCAAAAGCACAGTTTGCAGTTTGCTCACTGCATCTTCTAGGAGCAGGTATGTGATCCCCCATATTTCAATCATCAAAAATTCTGCAGTCAAAAGTGCAGTAAGACAACCTTACTTATTAAAATCTGTTGGGACTTGTCATGTAGTGCATACTAGTTTTAAGGCATATATTGCCTTACTATACTTGCACCCCCATGCTATAACTCAGCCATGGGTTTCTCAGTGATGTTTGCATTTAAAGAAGGAAAAAAAAAAAAAAAAAAAGAGTACCTGTTGTCTTAGAAGTTCGTTGTCCACCTGTATTCTCTCCACTTCTTTGAAACTCTCCTGCAGCCTCTGGTTATTCTGCCTGAGTTCTCGAATGTAGTCACATGCTTTAGACAGGATACCTCCTTTACTCTGTGAAAGACAAATTTTGCCTTTTTTTAGACCAAGTGGAAAGAAGAGAAAGTGCAACAAGAAGAATTGCACAACTGCAATTCTGTTCAGCCATGAGGCTAGGAAGATACTTTATCTAAACCTGACTATAGTACAGAGTGTTTCGTGGCAAGGCAAACTCCAGAGCTGGCATTTGTGTGTACATACCGCTCCAGTTTTGGTGTTGTCCATGTTGCAGTCTGGGATGATCTTGGATAGTGTGACTATCCAGTTGTTTATCTTGTCTCTTCTTCGTCTTTCCACTAGATACCAAAAAAACAAAAACAAAAACAAAAAAACAAAAACACAGTTGTTAATATTAAATTCATGAATCAAATCTATGCCATGCGTTGGAATAAGTGTATTGCAGACCAAGCCATGTTAGGAGGTATGCTGTTTTCTAATCTAATCATTTCTGCTATAGTGATCAAGCAAACATTATGGGAATAGTTTTTGTGTTTATTACCAAGCAGCCTGGTGAAGTAGTATTAACCAGGTGCAAAAAGTTTTTAAAAATCTTCACCGCTGAGAACACCTTCCAAAACATGAAGCTAAAGATCTGTTTATGAAAGAATGGAAAACCATAATGAGAGAGGGGCAGTGCAAGCCAGTCAGTATGCTTCAGCAACAACCAACTTGATAATGGATAGCTGGATAGATGTGGGGTTTAGCCCTTCAGCCAAATCGGCTTATACTGTTTAGTAAACTACAGAGTTAGCTAAAAGTGGACAAGGACATTATTGTATTAATGTTATCAAAATGTCTATAACTTGTTGTTACCATTTTATTGCATACTATGCACTTGAAAATGGTTTAAAAAAAGAAGCTGTATCTATTAATAATAAATGTTTACAGAAATAGTTCACCTTCATTATGTTGCGCTCTCCTCCTCTCATCACGTGGCGCTCTCGGGCCATCCACCTTCCTGTTTTAGCAGAGAGAGACAGGAAAATGAAAAGCAGGTGATGTTTAGACATAATACAAAATACCTACCACACAGACACAGAGACACACACAAACTTGTCAGATAAAATTTTCAAACATAAAAGACTAGGCCCAATATGCAGGTCTCACTTCATCAGGGCTTATGTCAAATTCAGAATTACACTCGCTTTTTGAATTGTGATATTTTTATATTCTTAAATATATATTTGTTTTCTATACAAAAAAAATCAACACCAACATCAACCACAGACTACAGCTGAAGGGCTGCTAGCAGCTAGCTTCTGACAAGAGGCTAGCAGGCTAGCACAGTGGCTACAGGAAGAAGGGGTGGCAGCTGTTTTTTGAGGGGGGAAGTAAGGGTGGGGGGTGCAGAAGGTGTTCCTCACCAGTTTGAACTGCCATGCTGAAGCATCTCGTTTTCGCCAAAGTCTCTGGGGACGGTAGGTAAGTGGGACACATTTTGTCTTTCCTGTTTCCTAGTACTCAATTCAACTAGGCAAAATGTCAATCAATAATGCTACATATTTTAATGAATATAATTTTGTAGATGTTAACCATGACCCATCTTAACACACATACACACACTTTAGGCAGTTCTACAAAAAAAAAAAAAAAAAAAAAAACACACTGGTGGATCAAACTATTTATGTGTTTGAGCAGGGAGATGCAAAGGGTTGGTCTGAGACATCCAACCTGCAGGCATAAGAGTGTATTTTAACATATGGCCCATACTCACGTGGAATAAGTGTGAGTGCGGGGGGCAATAGTCCGTGGTGTGCCAGTTTGCAACACGTCTGGAGGACTCATCATCACGTAAAACTGACCTAGGTGCCGATAAAGACAGATATAAACAGTTCTGTTAAACAGTAAATAAACGTTTCAATTTAGGTTGAAATTCTGATTTGATCAGTAAAGTCTGCACCATTTTCACAAGAAAATCTATTCACGAAAATGCTGAAAAATACATGCAAGACAAAAACAGTATTTTAAAAAACTTGTTCACAAAATCTCTTTAGAAATCGTTAGTGGCTTATAGAAAACAAAAAATAAAAATGGGATGTTGATCATCCTTTCGGAAGGGCTGAACAGTGTACTGTGCAGCAAGTAACTTATAAAAGTACATATAAAATGAGGGGTATTATGTACATAAATCTGAATAAAAGAAACATTACACATTTATATAAACAGACTGGTTCTAGAGTAAAGAGCAAAAAAAAAAAAAAGAGCATCTTTGCTCGCTCGCTCGCTTCAAGATTGCACCAATCCTCATGAAAACAAAGTAGTGATTAGAGAACACGATGAGGGGGAGAGGAAATTTCTCCAGTAATACACCCACATAAGGAGACACACATATATATATATATATATATATATATACACACACACACACACACACACACACACACACACACACACACACACACACACACACACACACACACTTAAACTTAAATCCTCTCAATCTCAATTAGTTGGTGTGCGTGAACTGACCTCCAGCTGGCGTAAGGGTGGTATCTGTGGCTGCCTGAACTGAAACAGCGGTAGCTGTACCATCGCTGACAGTAGCTGCTGGGAAATAAGCGAAACGCGTCTCTCCACCCACTGTCTCTCCTGCAGGACTGCCTCCATTACTGAAAGGGTTCTGAATAACAGCCTATAAAGAAGGAAAGAAGGAGCCTATTTACATATTCTTAATTTGCCCCACTGCAAAAGTCCATGTTGCCTAGATAAGGCTTATAAAGAGCATTTTAAAACTGCCTATGAGATGCAAGTTTATCCACATCTCATTTTATAGACTAACTGTTCTGCTCAATAAAGGCAGACCTCACCAGGAGCTTTTACAATGCTTAATTGTAAATGTTGCCTAAAGTCCTAAACTGATTAAGAAATGCTAAAAATAATGAATACATCTGTTTTACTTCATGTTTTACACCAGAACACTAACAGGAATACACTCTTACCTGTGCGACTGCTTGTTGGGCCCCAGCAAAGGCTGCTGTGGACACCACACTGACTGCAGCACCTCCATCTCCAGCTGCCTCCAACTGGTCTTCTGTCACCTGGACGACACGATATGTCACCTGTAATAAAAAAAAATTAGGGGAAAAAAACAACCCAAAAGTTGATTTTCATGAATTCAAGAAAAACATGTATGCATGTACAACAAATTGTAAATGCATATTGAGGTTTGGGACCAATCTTGTTAAATAGGCCTGCTATGCTATGTTCTATTTAGTAAGTACAATAATCTAGATTAAAGGACAGTCATGGTTGGAAGTTTACACTAATTCAATGTCATAGCAATATTGGCTTCCAATTATTTTTTTTTTTTTAACTGTTCATTGTCTAGGCAAGAATAAATGTATAATGTTGAATAAAACATACATACATACATAAAATATACATACAGGTCCACCTACATACAGCACATCAACTATTTGGTTAAAATGTCTTGCACTTCGACCAGGTGCTTTAAGTAGCCCATGCCAAGCTTCTGGCAGAATTTTAATTGAATATTTGACTATTCAAACAATACTGTTTGTTTCCTGGCATGGACCCAAACCACATATTTGAGGTCAGGACTTTGAAAAGGCCACTCTAAAAGCATGTGGTTTAACCTGCTTTGTCCATTTCACAACCAACTTTGATTTGTTTGGGGTTCTTGTTGTGTTGGAACATCAACATGACTGTCAAAGTTTCAGCGATGGGTTTAAGATTATTCTGAGAATTCTGAGTTAGTCAATTTTCATTATTCCATCCATTTTGTGCAATGTACCAGTTCCAAAACAGCTGAAGAGCATGTTGCTACCACCACCATGCTTAAAAGCTGGTTCAGAGTTCTTGGGGTTGAATGCCTCACCTTCAAACATCATTTTCTCATCTCACCATAACATTTCCCTAGAAAGCTTTTTCTTCCTCCATTTGGTCAGCGGCAGTGGCTTCTTTCTGTGGTAGCAGCCTCTCACTCAATGGTAATAGTAAACTTGCTGGACTGTGCACTGTTAAAAGCATATGACCCTTGAGGTCAATTTGAAACTGTGGGGAAACCTCTTAAAGTGCTTTGAGGAACCTACAGGATTTTAAGACTTCCTTAAAGGTTCTTTAAAGCACCTTAAGAGGTTCCTACACAAATCAAAGAACCTCCAAATGTTCCTCAAGGATCTTATACGCTTAACAGTGTAGACAGTGGCACTGGTGCTCCAGCAACTTCCAGGTCAATGCCTGTGCCTTAACGGTTCTTGGGTTGTTCCTGACCATTCAAACAGTTCAAACAGTTTGGGTCATCTTCCGGACAAACATATACCATTGTAATTACATAAAATATTAACTGATTCTTTGTGTAATTAGCAGTTTAGAAATGGCTCCAAGAGATAAGCAAAAAACATTTAGTAACTTTCAGCATCAATGAATTAATCATTCAATGGACGTGTATTTTTGACCCTATGATAACCCCTCCCCACCCTCAATTAAAGCTCGTCTTTTACTAGATGTATGTAGTACACTCATTTAAAGGATATCACTCAAAGCCAATATTGCCATCACATTAATGTCTACGATAAGTGTATGTATACCTCAGATCATCATGCAGATAGCTTCTGAGCCAGTCATCTAACCAGAAGTACAAAGGTGTGGTTCCAGATTTCTCCTCGATAAACAGCCACTGCATTCATTTGTTCAACTACAGCAGCAGCCTACCTCATTTAACTCAGTTGAATGAAGCACTGATGAGCCAAACTATGTATTGTACAAGAACTACAAATTTTGCTTTACTTCCTCGAGAAGAGGTTCAGAAATTATTAAACAAACACATCACTCTTTAGTACATACTGTACCGTGTGTACAGATAGATGCTGCAGAAAGCAGTTTTAAGGCAGAAACAACCAAGCAAATTCATAAAAAGGGAGAATTTTCTAAAAGGGATTTAAGCAGCCAAGAAGATGTCCCCAGAGAGACTTCAAAGGTTTCTAAAAGGCAATGGTTTCGGATGACCCCTTCCTGACCCCGTGAACCCTGCTCCATCCCCCCCAACATTAAAAGCCGTGCTGACCTGGCCTCCACTGTTTTCTGTGCGGAACTGGTACTGGACATTGTGGTCAGTAGCAAACACTGCAGCTTGCTGGGCATTCGCTATGGTAACTGCCGTCTGCTCCTCCGTCCCCACTCCCTCTCCTAAAGAGCGCGCACACGCACGCACGCACACACACACACACACACACACACACACACACACCATTTTAAAAAGAACATATCTTAACATCTTAAGATATGTTAAGATAACATCTTAACAATTCTCCAAAACGATGCATTAAAAACATGTGTGATACAGAAAGGTGGACTGCAGCATTATCACACACACAACCTCCATTCTTCTTGGGACGCTACCTCATCTCACATTTTTCCGAATCATATTTTTTCAATGTTTGCATGTGTAAATATGTGCAGTGTGTGAAATTAGGTGTGTGTGTGTATGGGGGGGGGTAAATAATTGCTTCCACCCAACTTGCTGTCTTCCTAAATCATGTGTGTATATCTGCGTATCCATATATTTACAGCATTTACAGTTCCCGCCAAATAAATGTTGGTGAGGCATCGGGACTCAGCAAATTTAAATTTACCTTCCTGCAGCTGAACAACCTCCTCAGTTTCCTGTTTCTCGTGACTGAAACAGAAGAAGAAAGAGAAATATTACACCAACATTAGCAAAGAAAGACCACCATTAGAGCTGGGAAATGTGACAGCATGCCTAGATTTCAGGACTATGGTATTGCATTCCGTGATCAGGTAATTCAGCACTTCTACATCTGCTTCCTTATTGTTAAACCGGCTTCATCACAAAAAAAGCATGTCAAAGGTTAATGCACTAATAGTAGGTATTTGGATTAGACAACACGATATTAAAAACACTGTAGACTGGCATTTGTTATTGTTTACCCCTTTGTAAGAGACGTAGCTCCACGTGAGCACCACAGCTGACAACTTTAGCTAGCTAGCCCAGTTCTGGTATCTGGAAACACTGCAATTTTCTTATTATTAATTATTTATATAGCAAAAATACCTTAAATATAATCTGAATATATTTCTGGATAATAATTTTACCCCTCCACGACTGGCTCTGAGAGGTCTGTCACGAACAGTGTACTATAGCTAACTCACTGGCACGGTGTCTGCATGTGTGGATGTTGCTAGCAGCGCTACTCCTACTCCTGAAAGTCCAGCACTTCGATCAGCAGAGAAAAGGGGAATATCCGCCGATCTTTACTGCTCTGTGGGATGTTTTACATTCAGCTTAATAACCTGCTGGCAGATTTTTACGCAAAATAGTCGTTGTGTTTTCTCTCCCTCTCCGTATCGATAAACAGTCAACGCCCCCCCACCGTACACAAACGGTCGACCCGAGCCGAACTGACGTTAAGGGAGTTAGTAGCTAGCTAGCGCTACTTATTTAGATAGCTAGCTAACGACACACGAGAAATAAATGATCATTTACTGAAGAGGTTTTAATTCGCTTCCTAAACACGGAAAGATAAGTTAATAAAACTAGTGCTATAACTTTACCGCGCGTTACAGAGCCCTATCAAGTGATATACACGGACTTAGCTAGATAAAGGTTAGCTAGCCAGTTAGCTAGCTTCAGGATTCGCACAGGGGATTCATCCCGCTCCCGTTAAACGCCTCACTTTGCTGGTTTAAAAGTGCACATCTGACCACAGCAACCACAAAACACTACAACCTGGACTCCCACCGTGCACCAGAAGCATCCCACATGTACCCAGCAGTAAGACCCGCTGAGAGGAGTCCGTTTGCGGGGTATAAAACACGAACAATGCCGACCGGAAAATGCAGCTAGCAGTAAAGAGTGTCCTGCCCGAGCAGGGAGAGCTAAAATCAACACGGACGCGGGGAGCTGAGCGGAGAGCCGCCGCGCTGAAAACAGGGCCCTGCTCAGAACGGCCAGTCCGTTTAACCGAGGCGCCAAACAAAGTTGCCAAGAGTTGGAAAGAATGAACTTGTAAAGTGTGTGTGTGTGTATGTGTGAGAATCCCGGCCAAGTGCCCCTGCTAAAGAAGATGGTGTCCCAGGCCCGGGAGCCATTAACGAGAGAGGAGCCGAGCAAAACGAGCTCTCACCTCGTCGGCGCGTCCAGGCTCTGTTCGAGCATATCCATGAAGGTAAGCGATTTAAAACGTGATATTCAGCGACACTGAAATACGGAGATGGAAGTGCTGATCACGGGGACAAACACGCGGGTCATGTGAGAAAGACAGTCCAGGACACGTGAGGCGCAGGCTGGGCGAGGAGTTAAAATGGAGACCGCTGTAGAGACGGAGGTCGCTCGCTCCTCTCCTCCGCGCTCTGCTTTGTCGCTGTGCGAGCGGCGCTGCTGCCGAATTACTCCCTTCGCCGAGGACTGCGAGTCAAGCCCGGCAGCCCTTTTCTCCTTTCTTGCGCTTAAAATGTCGAGCTGGTGCCGTGTAGGTGCCGATTGCTACGTTGTTCATAAGCTACAGGAGCGTCCGTGATTTTCTAGCTCTGGATTCTTTGTTTATTTCGACGTCGCCTTTTTCGAAACACTTTCGTTGGACGTATCCATCCGCAAGCCTGAGCCGAGCAGCCTGTTCTCGGTCGATGCCGTTGATAAGATCTGGAGTGGAGTGTGATTGAGCTCTCCGTGTGTTTGTGGCGTGTGTAGGTTTTTGACATTACAATTTCATTAAACTGTGCTGGAACTCATATGACTGGCATTTTCTTCCTTCCCCCTCGTGTTTGTTTTGCTGATCATTTGTATCGGATCGGAAGACTGGAGAAAGGTAGTGCTAGCTAGCGCCAGTCTATATAGCTAGCGCTAGCTACTACTTCTGTAGGGTCTTACTGTAGGGCAACGGGGGGCTGATCTGTGTCAAATAATCTTGCAATCACAAATAAAAATGGGGATTGTTTTTTTTTATGGAGCACACCTCCACAAGGCTTCGGGATTACAAAAAATAATGATGAGGTAGTTGTTTCCTCAGGTGACCGCAGAGATCCAATCCGGGTTTTCAGTCAGACCACATGACACGGACATGACTGCCAGCCTGTATGGCTTCTGCACTGCAGTCAGGAACCCAATGTAGGATCTATGACTTGGCATTGGACGAAGAGTTACTAAGTAGTTGGGTAACGACGATCGCGGTAAAATATTTAAACATTAAATGTTAGAAGAATAAACTCTATAAATATATAGACAAGAAGTTCCCAAGGTGGGAATCTGGCGTCAGTACCCTGGAGCTCATACGGTTAAGAAGGGGGTCGATGTACGGAGAGCCGGCTGTGGTGGTAATGGAGACGAGATGACTTCAACTCGAAATCAGTAATAACGTGGGGTTTGAAGTTCACCTAAAGCGAGGGGCTATGAATGTAGCCGACGTCGTTCATAAGTTTTGGGCTTAGCTACTGCGGGCAGCACCACCGCACCCTACCACACCACACAGTGTGTAAGTTAGTGCCGTTAGCAGTGCTGTGGTTTCGGACGCGGCCACGGCAGATACGGCCGTAGTTTTCAGCAGAGCTGTGGGCAGCATATTAAATATAACACCCTCCAGAACTGCAGACACTTTTGGTCAAAATGATCGAAAATTATTTTTACCTTTTTAAGCTTGACTTTTAAAATTGACATTAAAATGATTATTATTAAAGAAAAAGTTGTTTGTGTGTCTGATGTTTGCATTAATATAATTAATGTATAATCTAACCTGAGGCTATAAGGTGATGTCACACCTTTGTTTTTATTATCCATAAGCAAAGTGTGCAAACTAAATAATATAGTTCAGATATGTGCTTTCATGGATTTCAGTGTTCTTGTGCACATTAAACATGCATCAATGATTCTTGAGCTAAGGGACAAAATATATTTTAAATACTATAATAAATTAATGAATTGAATAATTAACTGCATTTATTTAAAATGGGTACACTTGTATACAAATGTCTTGTTTTTCTGTAGACAATATATTTATTATTATTATTATTTTACTTTTTTATATAAAAAAAAGACATTTATTCACTTTATAAACCGCTGTGTCTTCTTGGTCAGACACACCAAAAAGCTGGCTATTTTAACTTGACCATGTCAACAAGAATATAAAGTCCTCAAGTTCCTTATAATGGTGTTCTGTAACACCATTAAGCAATATAGCATTTTTATTCTCATTTCAGACTATTTAGAAAAATCTGTTTTTAAATTCCTTTATTTTGTATATTTCATTTTTATTAATGTAAATATATATAATCATCATTCTTAGGCAAAGCTGGTGTTGAAACAACACTAAGTTAAACTTAAGATAACAGATTTAATTGAAAAAGGACAAAAACCTTCATCTGACTGTGTTGGTAAACAATTGGCTTCAGTGCATTACCATAGGACACAGTGTAAGTCTCCATCTTTCTAATACAAGAGATCTGTAGCATGATCTAAAACAGGATCAGTTGCTTAAGAATCCTTGCTTTGTTTCCATGTTGTCTGACCTGCTAATGCAGACATGCTTGCTGTCTGTGAAGTCAATAAATCTTTATTGGCTTTATTGGAGAGGACATGACTGCCTAATTAGTTTCAGAGGATTGTTTTTGACTGGTCAGAAACCGACATCTCTCCTCCCATTCCATAAACTTTGGCTGTTGAACCATGAGGGTGCATGAACTCCACTTTCACTTCTTGTTGCTCATTGTCTGTCTGCATCAATGACCTTTGCTCTCCCCTATCAACTTGGCCGAAGATCCTTTATTCCTGTCCCGTGCATCAGTCTGCAGAGTACCTTGCTCTGGGGCCAGACCCATGTGTTTGTTTATGCACTGTAAAGAGGGGCTGAAGAAGGCTGGCCTCACTGGAGAGCAGCAACCTAACTGAAAGCCATTTTCTAGATTTGTTCGACTTTACAACTTCCAATGTCCTTAAGAAGCGTAAATTGTGTCATAAATGCTTTAAAGAGCGTTGGGAGAGCTGATCAACCCTGTTAGTTTAAATGTCAGATATAAATATCAAATGAAATGAATGGTTTAATAAGATATCACATAATATATAACACACAAAGTGAACTTTAAATGATATTTTTCATAAAAAAATAAATGTTAAGCATTTGTAGCATTATTAAACACTTTTTAAACACAAGGCAGTTTGACATTATGATCTCTTGACGAGGACAGGTTAAGTCACATGTATTTTCCAAGTACAGAGCCTGCTTTTTAAGAAATTCTAATGAAGTTATTTTACAATATAAATGTCAGGAGCATGCATGCAGGTCCTCCATGTTTAACCTATGAAGTATTTTTAATATTATTCATTTAGTGAGTTTTAACAGCGTAGGACATGTTTTGCCCCTTATCTCAGGAATCAGTGGCATAGATCAAACTCAGATAATCAGGTAAGAGATACTCCAGGTAAGATGTGTCATCACACCTAAATAAAAGTGTGTACATTAGTTCTACACACATGATTTGACATGAACACAAATTAAGTAAATTCAGAATTTTTACACAGTAATTGAGTTGCTGTAACATTTAATTCATGTGAAACCAAGTAAATTAAGATTTTTGTTTAGTGCACTGTTTTTAGCAGTTTTTAGCTGACTAATCTGAAAAATTGTTTAACATTCAGTCTGAAAATAGCTGAAATGGACTTGGCATTAGCCCATGCTAGAAAAGTCAACAGAGCTATGTTTCACAAACAATTGCTCATTTTGCAAAGATTTTCTTAAGGCAACACAATTTGTGAGTGAATATTAATAACATTTCTGGGCAAAACCAAGAGTTGCTGGTAGGAATTGGCTAGTGGGGTGAAGCCCCCTTCCCTGATCAGCAACAATATTAAAACCACCTGCTTAATATTGTGTGGTTCCCCCCTCGTGCCACCAAAATAGCTTAGACCTGTCGAGGCATGAATTCTTCCAGACCTCTGAAGGGGTCCTGTAGGACCTAGCACCAAGTATCTGTTACCAACAAGGTGGGGCCGAAGTGAGGCCTCCATGGGTCGAACTTGTTTGTCCAGCACGTCCCACAGAAACCCACATTGAGATCTGGCAAATTTGAAAGAGCTCTCTGTCATGTTCTCAGACGTTCATAGGGAATAGCATTTCCATATAAGGGTGTAGGTGGTCTGCATCAGTGTTTAGGTAGGTGCCACATGAACGCCAGGACCCAAGGGTTTCCAGCAGAACATTGCCCAGAGCATCCCACTGCCTCCACCAGCTTGCCTTCTTCCCATCTGGAGCATCCTGGTGCCATCTCCTCCCCAGGTACATAACGGGCAAACACCCTGCCGGCCATGTGATGGAAAAGAAAATGTGATTCATCAGATGAGGCCACCTCTTTTTTAATTTTACATTGCTATTGTCCAGTTCTGATGCTCACATGCTCATTGTAGTCTCTTTCAGCAGTGGATAGGGGTCAGCAAGGGCGCTCTAGCCAGCCTGCAACCGATTAGAAACCTTTAGGAGGCAGGTGTAGATATGTCAATGACTGCTATCTGCAAAGGACTTCATAAACAGATGTGTAGAGACTACACTGCAAGATGCAAACCACAAGTTAGCCACAAAATCAGGATGGGCAAGTTAAAATCTGCTAGAAAGTACTAGAAAGCGCTCTTGCTATCGCTCTGATACAAGTACATCTTGCTCTCATATGTCCACTAGAAGCATGTTGGGTATTCCAACTGTCTCTTCCTTCTTACCAATGTTGTAAACACTTGGTTTTGGTAAGAAAGGGTTTGCTAATGCATCTAAACTAAGCTGTTTCCAGAAACTAGTGGCAGATTATCCTTTGGGCCTACTGTACTCAAGCTTAAGGGCCCCAGCCACTATGGGGCTTTCAAGCAGCATAAACTTTGACACTTTACATTGCAACACAACCAGTAAAACTTTAAAAGACAAGACATGGGTGAGGTAACATAGTGTACAGCAATGCAAATACAGTTACTGAAGTAAATGTGGAATGTGGTGCAATGAGAATTTTTACACTCAAAAAATAAAGGTGCTAGAAAGGGGTCTTTGAGCGATGCAATAGAAGAACCACTTTTGGTTCCATCTCTATGACAAGCATTGTTCTTTATGGAACCAAACATATTTCTTCTATGGCATCACCTAAAGAATCATTTGCAGCACCTTTCTTTTTAAGAGTGTACAGTATAGATAATCTCATTAAGGAAGAGGTATTTTCATTGCTTTGCTTTCATGTAGTAAGAAAGTATATATAAGAAAGTTTTTTTGAAATGTTCTTCCACTTCATATCATATGAAAATCTATTTTGTTGCTTGTAGCTAAGCTATATGCTAATTTATACGCCATACTACTTTATGGGGAAGGCTGTATCCATCTACCCTTGTCCTTGTCATACACTACATCCCACCATTTTTGAAATTTGTCGAGAGAGCTGTGGACCAGTAGTGTGACCCTCCTGGAAGACATTTAGGTGCATGTTACTTATCTTGCTTGTTTATATATATATTAGATTTTTTTAAATATCATTTAGCTTACTCACCTTACTTACTTACTCAGCTTTCCTAGAAAGAACACAATTTTATTTCTTAATTTTAGTTTGATCTTCCTTGAAAGGTATTCTATTAAAAAGTCACTTTTGTGTTTTGGATAACATCATTAGTAGTAGCATATGGATTACGGATTGAGCCATCAGTATATAAAATGCTTACACCAACAATTACGACTGTACACTGTTAGGAAACAAGCCAGAGGCCCAAAGAAAGTGATTAATATATAATCAACATATGCAAACCTTTCTATTTGGCAAATTCTGTTTACAATGTCCAACCATTGGGCTGTTGGGGAGAATCTGGCTGTAATAACTTCCAAATGAGAGGTTCCCTCCTTGCTGCCAGTAGAATACATATAAAATAAAGAACAAGTCAGGAGCCACCAGTGTTTGACTGTAAGATCATTGATTGTACTTCCCTCCGAAATGGTTAAATAACTGGCCCTAAAGTCTGTAAAAGCAATGTGTACAGTAAAACAGATGTATGCCTGGGAGTAAAACTTTTTTTTAATGAGTAAAATATTGCAAAATATTGTCTTTTTGACTCTCACCCTAGCAGCTCCTTTTTACCACTGTTTTAGCAAATACTTTTCTATCTGGCATCACAGTTGTGCAGCATAGGAGAATGACTTCATCTAGAAGTGAAATAGCATGCTTTCACCACCAGATCACGCCAAATACTCCACCATACTCCACCAGAGCTTTCAGGCAAAACAGTGTCATAAAGGATAACATTAAAAGGTAATAAAATAACAGTAATAAAAGACATTTGTGTAAAGCTGCTTTGTGACAACAACAGTTGTAAAAAGCACCATACAAATAAAGTTGACTTGACTTGACATTTACATTTACATTTACACTACACCCAAATCCACACCCATCCAGTGTTTTTTGTAAATAATAATAAACATTTCAGAATCAGAATCTCTTTATTTCTTTCTGTTACACATACAAGGAATTTGAATTAAACACATGGTAGTGGTGTCAGACACATACGCAATACTGTAACTTTACACTATAAAAACACACCTTAACGTAACAAGCAGTTTAGCTAGGGTTAGTGAGGTCAGATAAGTACGTAAAGCCAGCTGTTTCTTTTTAAAAGATTTAAAGTATTAACCGTTTACATGTACGTTTTTTTTTTGGTTTGTTTGTTTGTTTGTTTGTTTGTTTTTACCCATGTATACATAGTAACGTTGTATTTAAAGCTGAACATTACAAAAATAAAAGTTGTCACTCATCCATTATGGAAATGTTTACTTCGGTCTATAACGGAATGCCATGCTGAAACATTCCGCTGTGGTTATTTTTATTTCTTCTGATGACTTTTAGCCATGTAAAACAGAGCCAAAGTCAACTCTATTAAGGGAATACAGCATGTGATTGAGTTTCAGACTTTGAAGATCACATTTAGTCATCAGTTATAACTGAGAGAGAGAGAGAGAAAGAGATAGAAAGGGCATTTTAAAGTATGTGGATGTGAGGGTGGCCTCATTCAAAGAAAGCATACGCTTCAGCATTTTGCTTTGACCGCTCCATCACTGCAATCCTTTGAATAAGCACAGCTATGGAACACGACACACTCCAAACAAACAAAAGAAGAACCTGCAGTGCCGTATGCACCCACAGCCACACGCTGAAATGTCAGAGACACCAGGGCCCCTAACCTAGTCCACTAAGTGCATTTGTTTAGAGGGCAGGGATAGCCTTTAAAGGATTTTGCCTCCATCGACAGAAACGGGAAACAGGGGTAACTTTTTTTTGGAATTGTGCCGAGGGAGTCCCTCTGATCATTTCTCCTCTGCTTCTGAACGCCTCTGTCTTTCTCTCTCGCTCAGTCTCTCACTCCCTCTTTCCTCCAAAAGCATAAATATAGAAGAATTTGCTTCAGAGAAAACACGGTAAGAAATTAAATATTACAACGGAACATAGAGGTTTCTGATTTTGGGAGTGTGATGGCTTTTAAGTCTGCTCTCATTGTCCAGGGATTTGACTCTGTAGGAGCCATAGTTGAAAAAAAACATAGTGTAAATTGATAATATTGTTTTTTTCACTCATAGTTCAGTAAAACAAGCCACAAATTTCTGTTATGAATTATATGCTAAATCAAAATCTTTAATCTTTAATCATCACATTTGTCATTGTAGGCTTGGTCTATGGAAATGGAAATGAAAAGATTGAATTTTCTTTGACTTTTTTGCCAAACGTTACCATTGGAAAATTGTAAATGGAAGGGCAGACTCAAACCTGTTGATACCAAAAGTTCCCTTTGATATTATGTACCTGTTGGATGGTTTAAACTTGACATAACATTCGAATGATATAGCAAACAGACATTAGTAGATAGCTCTGCACTTGTTAAGACCTTTCTAAGGATGATTCTTCTGCACATTCAGAACAAGCTTTTTTTTGTTGTGTGTGTGTATTCAGTGTGTATCACTGCTTGCTGCAGGTTCTGTCAGGATGTACAGCTTTATGGGTGGCGGTCTGTTCTGTGCCTTTGTGGCCAACATCCTGTTGGTGGTGTCCACGGCGACTGACTACTGGATGCAGTACCGCCTGTCGGGCAGTTACGCACATCAGGGCCTCTGGAGATACTGCATGGCCAACAAATGCTACATGCAGACTGCAAGCATTGGTGAGAAGCATGAACATCAGTGGGTAGCAAAAAAATATGGCTATCCCCTGCTCAATTTTGTCACACCAGTGACTCCTTTTGCCTCCAGATGGAGGTTCTGATGAAACAAGATTATATTTCAAGTAATGTAATAATATTTTTGTTTGTTCCATTCATCATTAAATGCACACACACTTTCACACATAGTGTTGGTGGCATTTTAAAAAGGTAGCATTAGAACCGCAGCAGTATGGTGTGGACCTGCTGGTGGGGATCCTTACGATTTGAAGGGATTAAGGGATTTCATGAAAATGTGCTGAGAATTTCATGAACAACTCAAAACAAAAACAAACTGTAAAGTATAAAAAGTTGAAACTATGTTACTGGATCATTCTAAAGACTGCTTTGTCCGTGTGTGCCCAGCATACTGGAATGCCACACGGGCATTCATGATCCTGTCAGCCATGTCATGCTTTGGGGGCATCATGGCAGGCATCTTGTCCTTTGCACAGTTCTCTGTGTTTGAGAGATTCAACCGCTCCTTTGCTGCAGGCATCATGTTCTTCATCTCCAGTGAGTGGCCATGCACATACACTTTAGTTTTACTCACTATATGATATGACTCACTCATGATATATGTAAACAGGCTTGGTGATATGGTAAAAATACTTTTTCCAAGACATTTTTCACGATACACAATTTAATTACAGACATACATTACATACACCAGTAGCAGCAGATTCTTAAAAACCACTATTCAGATACTCTCCTGTTCTGAGTACAGACATTTGTATTCAACATCTGCTGCTCTTCATCTAATTAAACCAGTCTAATCACACTGTTAGTAATGAAACATACACTTTATCAGTGTTTATTAAGCACTAACAATGTCCTTGACAATAAAATTGATCACAATACGATAAAATATTGGCATATTGCCCAGCTCTAGTAAATACCTATACCAATAATACGTAATACGTAATAATATGTAATAATGTAATTACTAGTGGAGTAACAATTTAGAGTTTAAATTGATATGATGCAACAAATTGATACATACATCCATACTGAAAAAAAGAAAATAGTGGCTGAAAATGTACCTTATGTTAATATGTTACAGTTTCCATTTTCAGTTTATTAAAATGTTGAACATTATACAAGCACAATATTTTAAATAAATCTCAGATGTGGGCCCAAACATAATATGTCATTAGCCAAAGCTAAGATGCTAGTCACAATACAATATCATATGATACAATACAATGTTGGTATACAAAATGTGAGTATACTGTAAATTGCTTCATCCTTATTATTTTTAAAAATGAAACATAGCTTTTGTAAATAAAATATTATAAAGCCAGGGGCATTTTGATAAATAAATAAATAAATTAATAAATAAAGACAATAACTGGGATAAAGCAATGACCTAGAGCATAAGCACACAGACATCTGCTTTATGCTGAATTCCTATTCAAAAATAGAAACAGATCATTGACCTCTTTGACACAGTTGTAAAAACAAATAGACTTCCTGCTAGAAATATGAAATTTAACCATTTCAGCTGTTTCTCCATTTTATCCTCTTGTATCCCCCTCTTGTACTTTTTCATTTGTTTTGCTTTTTTTGCACAAACACTAGCTTTCTTTGTGATGGTGGCCATGGCCATCTACACTGGAGTAACCCTGAGCTTCTTGGGCAAGCGGTTTGGTGACTGGCGCTTCTCCTGGTCCTACATACTGGGCTGGGTGGCCATGCTAATGACCTTCTTTGCAGGTAAGTTAAAATATACCAGTCTGTTAAAACAGTCAGACTGGTTACGGTTGCTGATAATAAAACATCATATATATCATGCATCAGCAAATAGCATTATGCTGGTGGCCTTGGTGGCTACTAGCTTTTTTTAAGAGAGTATCTGACTGGATGTTGTTGCAACAGAGTGACTTTTTTTTATTGTTTGTTTGTTGTGGTTCACTGGGAAGATGCACCAAAAATAGCCCTAAAATAAAATGTACATAGTAGAATAAGATTTCAACTAAAAACTGAGGCTCTATGTATAATTAAAATAATAATGTACTGGACTGAATCAATTGCACATGTATACATATACATGATACACACTGACTATATTACATAAACACAATCTGTCTTTCATTTTACTTTACATCATTTTAGCCATGTTCGAACTAAAGCTTGCTTGACCATTTAATAATCATCTTTGTACCAATATGCTTTTGGGAAACCCAGTGAATTCTGATAAAAGATGAGAATGCTGTTTCCCCACATAATGATAAGAAAGTAAAATATTTAATCTGATGTCATAGAAATGCATTAGAAATGCATGACATTCATGCACATGGAAAGATACTTCAGCATTGGTGAAAAAAAAGAAAAGAAACATGAATGAATTCTAACAACTGAGAACTGTATAACATTTCTCCAATTGTTTCGTATTTCTGCATAATAACCCAAAAAAATGGATTTCCTTACATGGGTGGTGATAGGAACCAAAAAAAAGTAAAATATGAAAATACACATGTTGTTTATAATAATATTATTGTTTGATATTTATTGTTTGTTAATAATATATTTGAATAGCAGTGTACCTTTTACATGTTTGCAATCTATGTGTTCTTACATTGCAATGAATCAAGTCAAATTATTATCAAATTATAGTAATTAAAGTATTGTGTGTTTTCCAGGGATATTCTATATGTGCGCCCACAGAATGTATGAATCAAGAAGAGTGGTTGGACCTCGCTGAACAGAAGCAAATCTTTTTGTTGCAAAACAGAACAGAACAGATTTCCATCACAAGACTTAATGATTTGATACACTGGTGTTCAGAAACTGCTTATACATAGATTTTCACAATGTAAATAATAAATAATAAATCCTCTACAGAAACAAGCGTATACACATTTATTTAATTAATTTAACATATTGGATAAAAGTAAAACATAATATATTTAATGTGTTGTGACTTTTGCACATGCCACAGTTCAGAGTGTTTTTTTGTAACATGTTAAATTAACCAAATAAACACTTCTAATTCTATAAAATGTGTAGAAGTGTGTTCTCTGTAGAGGATGCGCCTTATTTACATTTAGAAAATGAACGACACATGTCATTTGACCAGGGGTTCACAAACTTTTGTATAGGACTGTATGCAGACATTAGATATTGTAAGCTTTTGCAGGGATTCATGCTGTTTCCATCTGGTTCTTTAGGTTAACGCTTTTTTCATTAAATCATTTTTCCTCTGATTCTACGCACTTGGGTGAACTTAGCTGATTATAATTTATTTTTGGTTTTCACAGTCTGTCAGAGCCATTCATCTGTAAAACAAGTCATCTATATTTACGTCAGTTCGCGAAAGCAAGATGGGCTAGTTTTTAGCATGTGGTTAATGGTCAGTTTCTCTTTTATTCCCATGTGGTGTTGGACAAGGTCAAGTTCTCCATTCTATTTCTGCAAGACTTATTTTCTGCGTTGTATCTTCTGTAGAAATTCTCACTACTCCTTTAACCCCTTAAACAGGATATGGCCTGGTGGTGGGCCAAAAGTGTTATTGCAAACTATACACCTTAGTGTGTAATAAGCATTTCTGCATTTCTTGTGGAGTTTGTCTGGTATGCAGTGATCGGTACCTACCAAAACTGCTTCAAGAAAGTACAACCAGTGAACCGTCAACTCAAGCCTCACTGATGCTCATAGAGGTTCCAACTCACAACATACATGATTTATTTATTATAAACCCACACGCAAACCCATTAAATGCACATTTAATGCATTTCGTTGGAAACATCTGGATAGCTGTTTCAGAGAATGCTGTAGAAAGCCTTGTGTACCTCAGTCTGAGGTCTGAGATGGACTTAAGCTGAAAGGACTAGAAATATCAGTGGACTTTAACATAATGAGAGACATTTTAATTTGTCCAAGGTGCAGCACTTGGTACACAGCTTGATGATTGTAAGGCAACTGGAAACTGTGGGTCAAAATAAATGAGAGGGTTTAATAAATTGCTTTAGTTACAACAAATGCCGTCACTAAAGTCTTATGGCACAGTGACTGATTACTCTACTGATTACAAAGGGTATGTGACTTGACGTAAGGTCACCATCAGCTGAACTCCCAGGAAGTACTGGTCGTAAGTGTTAGTCCCAAAAAATAGTCCCAAAAATACAAAAAACCTGGAGACTGCATTCACTGGACGTAGACCAGAGCAACAGCCAACCTGTTTGGGAATGTGCTCCACAGGCCACAACACTATGGCACTGGAACTCATTTGTTTGAGGTCCTACCAGACTGATTAACAGTCTGGAAATGTAATGTAATCATCTGCGCTGATGTAAGTAAAGTCTAGCCACTGTCTCTTGCATTGGGGTCTGAGTTAAGATAATTTCCCTTGCTTCCTCTGGGTGCTGTTATTCATTAGCATAGCATTAGCTGTTACAGGTAGGCTTACAGTAAGTACTGCAAGAATTGTATGTTGAAAAACGCTTTCCATTGAACTCGCTTCTACTGTAACAGCAGTAGTATGATGTGATCAGAGTTGGGAAGTGACACTAATACTTTTACTTCTACCTACTACATTTCACAAAACACGAGTATAGCCATCTATGCCTGGATGTCACACTCACCCAATCACCCAGTGTGATGCTAGCAATTGCAGGTGTCTGTAAGCTGACGGAACAGATGTGAAGTGGTCACGGATGTGGAGCTTGGAGGCAGAGGCAGATCACTCATTTAACAGAAAACAAAATGGAGCAAAACCGAATCCAAAATGAACCAAAACTATATACAAACACAACCGTCACCAGAGAAGCAAACTAAAGTTGAAACAAACAGACAGGAGCCAAACAAGCTAAGCTAGCTAGAGGACAGAGACTAATCAGGCCAAGCAAACAAGCCATGGACTGCCATTAACCCTCATCATCATCTGATCATGTACAAGACCACATCAAGAAACACTGAAACAACACTAGGGGACTACAGTTGGGTAGGACTACAAAGAAGGCACATGTGGGAACACTAATGACGAGGCGGGGCTTGGGAAGAGACAAGAGGCCAATATAAACAGAGCCATGTGCTAATGTGCACATGACAACACTAAACAAAGACTCAGACCAGGAAGGTAAAACACAAGGGCAAGACGTGTTCTCCTTCAAGCACGCTGAGCTGTTCAAAATCATTGTGTAAGCAGCATTTCAAAAAGATGGAGTGACCGGCTTTATAGGTCACATGTCGCAGGGGCTTGAATTTTACTATCGCACCTGCCCTTATCCACAAAACCTGGTGTCCCTGGTGTCTATCCAATATATTAACTATATATTGCCCTTGAATCACTGTAGCAAGTAATTTATTACTAAACTATTTTTCACTATCACACACAGCACTGGTGACAACTGATGATGGGTGGACATGCCTCTCCGTAGGCCAGGGGTCGGCAACAGAGTCCAGCAGTTTGCTGATTTCCCTGCTCTAATAGACCTACTAAACCTGGCAGTTCATCAGATGTTGAGTCAGGTGTGCTTGAGGAAGAAAAGTAAATAACTGTGCAGGAATCGCCCACCCCTGCCTTAGGCGACAGGGGTGTTTGCTGCTAAAGGAAAATGTGGCTCTTTGACAGTTAGAGATGTCCACTTGGAGAAAAAAATATTTTTGTCATTTCAATTCCATTTGCCAGTGTCATCATAACAATGATTTACAACATTATTCCCATATTCACAAGATATGGGAAATGGTTTGCACACTTCACAGAAGAGGCACAGGCTTAGGATAAGTATACCACCCTGCCCACACTGATGGTTGCGACTGAACTATTATGTGAGAAATGATTTAAAATACATATGATACTTTTTGTTTATTACAGCTAGAGGAGATGGCCGTCCTGGGCATGGAGTACATCCTGTTGGAGCCAAGTGATGTGCATTATGTAATGTAGGGGTTCCCCAAGCCTGCCCTAGGGACTCACATTTTCTTACATGTTATTCCCATCACCAGGCGCACCTGATTGAACCCATTAACTGACAAGCTTATGTGATGAGTTAGAGCATGGCGTTCCCAGGATGTACTTTGGGAAGCCCTGTTGTAATGTGTTTGCTGTTGATTTCATTAGCATTCTTCTTTATTTCATGGTGTTTTCTCAAATTCTTTATAGGAGCTGAAGCCTAACTGTGATTACTCAGTCCACTGTAGTCCTCCCCAGACTGCTAACTACAGATGCACTGCAGCATTTCCGTACTCTGCATGGAGCAAGATTTTGACCCCTTCAAATTTTACTTTGTTCATATGAGTGACAGACAGAATCTCAGTAAACACTAGCTGCTATATTCATTAGTGCACTGTACACTCAGTTTACATACGTGATGCTGCTATAATACCAGACTGGTCTACCTCAGCACACACTCCTGAACTGCCTGTACTCTTCTATTATAACACACAACACATCGCTGCTCTATATATTGATATCTATTAGTACAGTAACTCCTTTGGACCGTAATCACCCAGCCTTCAAGCACACTTTTGCACATATTTCTGTATTTACTGTATTTATTGTCTGTGCACCCTGTCTCATGTCTTGTGTATTGTCCTTGAACTACTGTCTCATGGCCTGCCTACTCTTTATTATGCTGTTTTGGATTTGTTTAATATAATACAAATGAAAATCATTTGTTGAAAGAAATTTGAGGTTTATTACTTTGTCTGATTACATTTTTTATTATACTGAATATACCTTCTATACTCAAATTGTAGCAACTCTACTGTATATTAAGTCACAGAAGCTAGCAATTAGAATAACCCATCATAAAAGAAATTCATTCAAAAACATTGACTAAAATATAACCACGGCACTGTATCGCAGATCATTCAGACAGATGCTCTGTTCACAAACAAAACATTGGTTATGTGTTTAAAGTTTTCTCACTTCTTCTAAACAGTTTGTTTAAAAGGACCTTTTGCTTAATAGAACAAACACCAGCTCTACTGCAAGCAGACCCTTCTTGCTTTTCCCCGGAAAAAAATGAAAAGATTAATTTGGTTGCAGCAGCTCATTTTGACTTCCTTTCCACTTTTTTTTCCTTTCTGTTGTTTAATGAGTGTCTATACCCTTCTGTTATGGGCCCTAATGTCCGAACCATCCAAAAAGTGTTTTCACACTGCTAATGAACCAGCTGAGTTTGATCCAGGACGAGATCACCTCTCCCTTTTGATCAACTAAAAAGTCTAAAAGGTCTGGACCAAACAGGTAAGGTCTGAGAGCACGAAACTCGAACCTGTTGGCTATATGCCTGCTATGATCACTGCAAATTTAAGCCCACCCACCAATTGCTTTGTGGATCATGCGGGCCAACTTGCCTTGTGCAGACCTTGGTCTTGATCTCCTGATGACTTCCCTGAGGTTCACACAGCACACATACCCATTCATGGCAAGGTCTTCAAATGTTCTCCAAAATCACCTGTGGCTTCTGTCATAAATGTGTCTTCAGTCAACATATTTAGTTCTGATAATTGACCATATAGTGCAGATGCAGCCGAGGGACATGAGGTTGAAGAGACTCTGTATTACTTTGAGAATCAGGAAAAGAAACACAAATGCTGTTTCTATTGGGGTTTCAATTTACATGAGTTGTATTGATATTGAAATTTGATATTTTGATACTGATATTAATGTTTGATATTTAGAAGAAACAGCATACATTTCAGGTAGTTTTAAGAGCAGTATCATAACCTGAGCCAAAATATTTTTTGACGGCAATAACAGTGGAAGAATATAGAAATGGATGATTGGCAGCCATGTATTTGAAGTCTGCCATTTGGCTTTGATGAAGCAACACAGGAAGATCTGCTGTTCTATGACCCTTGAGATGTTGAGTTATGAGATTATTAAAAGCACACATTTTGACTGAAAAGGAAGAAAAACTCAAGCAAAGAGTCTTAATACAGGAAGCAAAACAAAAGCAAGTTCTGCTTAATTTGTTCTATCCATGTTCTTTCATCCTGAGATGACACAAATAGCACAGTGACACAAATGCTTATTTTTGTTTATTGTTTATACTCAAGCGACATCACTTTTTGCCACATGAAATGTGAATACAGTAAAAAAGTGTAATTTAATATGGAAGTTAAAGCTGTCATGGGTTAAATAGTAAGTTTAGTCTTAACTAAACTAAAATCTAAAACAAGAAATGCTCTTAGACAACCTGCTTTGACACAGATGTGCAGATGCGCACACACACACACACACACACACACACACACACACACACACACACACACAGCTTGTCTAGTCTCTGTAGAGAAGTACTGCCAAATATAATAGGACTCTCTGGAGCAGATAATAGTTGGTAGTTGGTGCTCTATCCAGTACTTTTAAGATGAGTTGGGAGTTAGGGATGAGGTGGGGTGGTGGTCATCCAACATCCTGACCTCACTAACGCTGTTGTCGCAATGCTCCATTAATACCCTTAATTTCAGGACATCCTCTGTTCTAAAAGAAAACATAGATTTAACCCTAGACTGCTTGAGTTTTAATCATGGGCCATTCCATCAGATTTGTGCAGCCCTGTTGATTTAACTTTTGTGATGCAACTGGAACTCTCATCTATAGAGCGCTCTTGAGACTGTGACGTCTGTCCCTCCCAGTCTTCAGCTAGAGCTCTGCGGTAAACCCCAGACAGGCTTTGTTTGAACCGCTGCCTCATATCCAAACCCATACAGAAATAAAGGAGTGGATTCACGCAGCTGTTAAAATAGGCCAGACCCTTTGCTATGGGTAGACCCACCTTTACTACAGGGCTCTTGCTATCCACCATTTTAGCCAAAAGAAGGCAGTGATATGGCCCCCAGCACAAGAAGAAGGCACAGACCAGGGACACAAGAATGCGGAGGGGCCGTGATTTGCGAGAGATGCGTGTTCGCCGTATCCCTAGACCAGCGAGGACATAGCAGGTAAGGATAACCAGGAACGGCAGCAGAAAACCACAGGAGAAGCGAATGCTGTACAAGGCTAGCTTGGCTGTGTTGTCACCTTCAGTTGATTCCTTGACCTGTGGAATTCAATAAAATGGGCAGGTTGGGAAAAATGCATTGACATTTTTGCCAAACGGAGGAATGGTTAATAAATTATAGAAATCAATCTGCTTAGAGTTTGACCCCTAAACCTGCCTTATTTGCTTGCCAGTATTCCTAAAGAAGCACCAAAAGGGGAAAGCATTTCTTACCTCCAAGGAGCACTTGCTCAAGTTGTTCTTTCCAATGTAGACTTGCCGATACACGTAATATGGTGAGCTGAAGATCACCGCCATAATCCAAACTCCTATGCTGACAAGTCGAGCTGCACGTAGAGTTCGCTGCTGTCGAGTAAACACAGGGCGCCACACGCAAATTGCCCGGTCCAGACTGATGATAGCCAGTAGAAAAACGCTGCAAAACATGTTGGCATACTTGAAGAAACCGTTGAACTTGCAGAGGAAGAGTCCAAAAGGCCAGTGATCATAGAACAGCTTCTTGACCAAAGAAGTGACACGAGTTAGGCAGAAAATGAGGTCGGCCACAGCCAGGTTGACCAGCCACACATTGGTGACATTGGCCTTTAGACAGAAGCCAGCCATCCAGATGACCACGGAGTTCCCAGTGGTGCCCAGTAGGATGGTTATGGTGTAGAGGACAATGGTGATGTTGTCCATAATAGCATCAATGTCCACAGTTGTTTTGTCGTTTTTGGCAAAGATGTTGCCATGGGGTGGGAGGACGAGGGTGCTGTTAGATGACATTCTGCTAAAAAAAAAAAAAAAGAAATAATAATAATATATCAAATAAATGATCCAGATAGATTTCATGTTCCATAACATTTAAAACATAATTTCTCTTAAAAATCACAGATTTGTGCTCTCGGGCAACAATTTTGTATTAATTTCCTTTAAAATGGTCTCTGGTCACATCCAGTCAGCAGAGACAATAGCAATGTCTCTGGGTTAGCATTTTATTGGGTAGCTCTACATTGTATATGTATACACTCTGTGGCTATTTAATCAAAAACAACTCTTATAAAGGGGCAATTTGTAGATTTACCGATCTCAGCATTCTGCTTTATTAAACATATCTGATTCAACTGATTTGTCTAATTATCAAGTAGAGACAAAACAGTAAAAGAACTGGCTGAAAAAATCATGGCCAAAATGATCAAGGTTATCAGTATTATCACAGTATTGTTAAAATTTGCTGAAAACATGGTGATATCCAAACGGACATCATCTCAGAAGCATTATTTGGGTTTACCTGCTGAATACCCACGTTATAAACAAGGTAATAACAAATGCATTATTGCTTTATTATTATTATTATTATTATTATTATTATTATTATTATTATTTGTAGTATTGTGAATAATAATCAATATTTTGTGGCTGCCTCTGTCAAATTTTATCCAGCTCTCGACAAAACTCTGACATGTGTCTTAATGAAAAAATAACTTTCTAACAAGTGCTGTACTCTTTCTGATTTCCGTTTCCTAATCCAACCATTAACAAATGTGACTAAAGCTGAATTGTCACCCACATCCAACAAGTTTTAATTTTAACCTTTACCACTTCCTGTTTTTCTTTCCTTTCACATGACACAAATGAGTCCACTTCCTCAAAAGCTCCCAGTCTCTTACTCAGTGTCTTTTTCTAAATACGTCTGGAAAAGAAGGAAAGAACAAGAATCTCACCCTTTCACCCTACAAAAGCTAGAAGTGGAACACATCTGGCAGAACTGTATTGACAGCAAAGCACGTTGTTGAATCAGGCTAATCATAAGGGGTCAACAATGGGTAGGGGTGTAGTGATTCAGTATTGAGTGCTGGCTCAGTGGTTAGAGCACCAGGCTATTGATGTCAGGGTTGAGGGTTCAATGAGCTCCACTGTTAGGCCCTAAAGCAAGGCCCTTCACGCTTTCTGCTCATCAGGTGCCCACCTCTTCGGGCATGTGTGCACACTGTCATTGTGTGTGTGAATGCTCATTAGTGTGTATGTGGGTGTGTTCACTGCATGAATGGGTTAAATTCCATCTGTGGAATGACATTGGTTATATATATATATATATATATATATATATATATAACCAATGTGGCATAGGTGACATTTTACAGGAGGACCAAAACAGAATATACAGTCTAACTACTATACAGCATATATATATTTTAGCATTTATTATCAAATAAAGTATTTCATACAACATTCTCACAAATTAGTTCCTTGAATGTTATTAATTTAACTAAAAAACCATTTGACTATTTAACCATTTGTCCAAGTGGGCAAATGAAAAGACATTACAGATGACTTTGTAATAATACAAAAATATGATATTAAGTATCAATAAGTGAATCATTAGTGACATTTAATAGCTATTAATTCAAGATGAACTAATTAATAACATTTAGCCATATCACCATTCAAAAGTAGGCTACAGAGCACTGAAATATGAATTAGAATTTTACAACACAGCAAAAACAATTGATTTCATAGAGACAATGAATGTTAGAGGTCGATATGGAAAAAGTTGTTAAGCCTGGTGGAAGTCCACATACTTTTAAATGATACTGCCATTCATGTAGGGCTGTGTATTGGCAAGAACCTGGCAATATAACATGTATCGCAATATAGAGGTTACGATTCAATATGTTGTGATATATTGTGAAAACAACATATTATGATTTTTTAATTAAATTTAGACAAAAAGTCATAGTATAAAAAACATATATATACCATATACTGTATACATAAAATATGAGTAAAAAAAAAAGCACTTTTGATCCCATCCAAACAGTGGAATCTGAAGGCAGAGTATAACACTCTAACGGTCAGGTTTTAAACACAATACAAAATGAGCCACTGTCTGTCACCAATCTTTACATGAAAACTATTCATTAAAAATCAATACTGTGTTTGAAAATCGACAGAAAATACAACAGAAAATATTGTGATACTTTGATACTATATCAATATTTTCTTACTGTCTTCCATGCATGCACAGTATAAATAAGTTCTTTTGGACAGTCATTCAACTTTTTAGCTTCCATTCCATGAGAACCTCTGGTCTTCAGTTTTCTAGCTTCAAGCAGTTTAAATGCTTGGCCAGACAATGTTTTGAGCAGAATATCTTTTAGATCCATTTCTGTGTAGCACAGCCATTTGATTTTCTGCCAACTAACTGTTATTTCCCGCCATGTCTTTGGTTTTGTTTTAAATCATGTGTCGTGTAAAGGACTTGAAAGCCAGGAAGTCCCTGTGGCTACATGTGGTGAGTTATTTTGACTTATGGTCTGTCCACAGGCTTTACCCACAATACATGTTTTAATTCCATAAAGTGTGTGTATGCTTGCACCTTTTTGCCGCCAACTGGTTCAGTGGGTTAAGTGTTAGATCCATAGGTTTTTGATGAATAACTATCTAAAACTAGCTAAATAAAAATGTAATATTTTTCTATTATTAATATTGTACTTTTGGTAGAAAAAGCTCACCAATAGGTTTTATGTGATATATAAATAGCTGCACAACCACCCAAAACGTCACTTATGTCCCTTTGTGTCTAAACCCAACTATTTCTTTGTGTCTCTTTGAGACGTATGCAGTGTATCTTCTCTTTATACACATCATGGTGGTTGGAGAGTGATTGTGCTTTAGTTACTTAGACATGAGCTCCACTGGTGCAGCTTATGGTGGTGGAACTGGTCTGAATCTACTATTATTGGGTCTGAGGTCATTCTGTAGATATTATATAGAGATAAAACAATGATCAGTACATGATTCAATTCATGACTGTTAGTATTACCTTTTCAATGTAATAATCATTACAATCGTGGGCGATTGCTGTGCCTTAAATATTCTGCAGCGTCAACTAAAGTTAGCAACGGTCTCCCAGACGTAGCCGTGCATTCGCAGCATGGGTTTATTTAGTTTCAGGGGAAGCATGGCAGAATGCATTGACAGAGCCTTTGAGATTTTTCATTCTTCTGGGAGGACCAAGTGTGAGGCTCAGCGAAAACTTTCCAAACTTTTTAAATTGTGATACAATTGTGCCACAAAATGTGGCAAAATGTGTTTAGGAGGACAGAATCAACTGTGAACTGAAACCAGCTTATAACACACATTACTGTAGAGCAGTGTGTCCAAAAACAGCTGAACAGACACACTCTCTCCATTCTCCCTTCACGTTAACACTAGCCTGCTAAATAACCTATTGCTGAATATAAACGACTTTTAATCAGACAGATCATACTGTGCACACAGTGAAAGATGAGACCTCAGGAGGCCTCAGGAGGAGCCTCAGGTGTGTAAACATCCAGAGCCTTTGCATTGGCTAATTTCATAAGCATTGAATAATTGTCAGGACTTCGTTTTCACGCTCTCCCCAGGGCAATCCCGGGACTCCGCCCACGAGCCCTGTCAAGAGCCGGGATTCCGGAGAGCGGCATCTCTCTTCCCCCTTGTTAACCTCACGCACAACACCTGGGACTGTGGCTACAAAAGCTCTGCACGTTTATGAACTCACTGCCGTGCATTCGCTGTATCTTTCTGGGTCCAGAGTTTTCTACAGTCAACTCAAGGAATATCCTTCAATGCCACATCACTCGTGCTCTGTTTGTTCTTGGGTTAACCTGCTTGTGTTGTCTGGTGTTCTGTTCTGTGGCTTTGTTGTCAGCGCCTTGCTCTTACTTCCGTTTGTCCTAGTTTTGTTTTTCCCCCTGTTCCCCTGCCTCTTTGGTTTTGTTGTTTTGTTATTTATTGCTGTTTGGAGTTTTGAATTGAATTGAATTTTGAATGGTGAAAGAGATCCAACGTTTCCTGGGCTTTACCAACTTTTATTGCCGCTTCTTATGCAATTGTAGTACCTTAACACCTCCCATCACATCCCTCCAAGAGGGTGTTTTGGACTCTGCAGGCAAAGGAGTCCTTCTTGGCACTTAAACCTGCCTTCACCTCAGCCCCCTTGTTGAAGCACCCTGACCCCCATAAGGCATTCGTGGTGGAGATGGAAGCCTCTGAAGCCGGGTTGGGGGCTGTCCTCTCCCAATGGGACAGGGAGAGTGACAAACTCCACTTGGTGGCCTTTTACTCTAATAAACTAATGACAGCTGAGTGGTGATCAGGGACCACAAGAACTTAGAGTACCTACGTCAGGCGAAGATCCTCAACCCTCGCCAGGCCAGGTGGCCCCTGTTTTTTGAGTGCTTTCATTTCACCATCACCTACAGGCCAGGTTCTAAAAACACTAATGCAGATGATTGTTACTGATCTGCCCAAGTCAGAGAACACACTGTCATCATGACCATTATGGACAGGTTTTCGCTGGGGTGCGCTTTATCCCTTTCACTACATTACTCTCTGCTATGCAGACCGCCCAGGCTCTGGTGGACAACGTCCAGGCTGAAAGTGTTATTAGAAATTTCTATTACCAGAGAATAGCCCAACCAGTTTGTACAGAAGTCCCTGTATTTACTAAATAATATGTGTTAAGGGGGTTAATTTACATAATATACAATATACTAAATATTTTCTTTCTTAGATATGCTACATGAGTTAACAAGGAGTGTCACTAATGTGTGGTGAGTAATCTCAAAATTAATTTCCAAAGTAGGCCACATCCTTTTGACAACATGACCCTGCTGTAGCTATGTAATATACCAAACCTTTAAATGTATACCTGACATTGGCTGCAATCTGCATTTGGATATTACATACTCTATCCTCACACAGATAACAATTCTTGCATCAATCCTTACTTCAATCAGCCATCAGCTTATCTGCAAGATAGAACCCATGCAAAAAGAACAACAGTGCGTTCATTCATCACCTTTGCTGAGACATTTATACAGACTGGTTGCCAAGCTAGTGTCCTTTACCCACTTCACAACATAAAATCTGTATAATATCAGTTGTCTGGCAACCATCAGGTTTCCTGACTACATAAGTGCTAATGCTTACTAAGGAGAACTAAAAGTGGCAGGAATTCTTCTGTTGCTGCTGTGTACCAGAAGGTGGGGCATGTTCGGTTTCTTTTCCTGGTTTTACTCACTCACTCTATCACACAAGGTTATTTTTGATAGGTTTAACAAATCTATTCACAATACTCTAAAACTCTTTTACATTTTCAAAATATCAAGAAAAGAAAAGAGCTGAAAGCCAAAGTTTGTGCATCCTGCTTGGACAGTTCCTTCTAACACCCTCTTAAATATATCAAATATTAGAGCCTATATCTGCTTTTTGTGCAGTAATACAACATCGGGGTACCACTGTCAATAACTGTCATGAAATCCAACATTTACTATCAGTGACGACAATCACAGGGAAAAGCACCAAGATACTGTCATTCAGTAAAAAATCAGTGTAAACTGTCATGACAGTGCATGTTGGTATATGATATCTACCGTGAAATACTAATGGCATGGCTATGTAGCAGGGTTCAAGTTTAGTGATACCAAAAGGCACTGATTATAGACTTAATAAGTATGCTGCACAAATGAATCCGGAACCATAAAATAAACAAATGCGAAGAAAATGACATCTTACAACACATTATATCACACACACACACACACACACACACACACACACTTGGTACACTTCACTTCATACACTTCATATATATCATGATACACACATATCCTGATGCTACATTGTGTGTGTATATTGTTTATATATACACTATGTAGCATCATGATCCAGAATAATCTGGATACGTTAAAATACTGGCATAGTGGCATGGCATAATTACCTGGATTTGGATGATGATGCCTCTTTGCCTCTTCCTATCTAGCTGGAAATCATCGCTGCATAGTTCAGATGTAATGTTATGTATGTTACTAATGTGAGTAAAGAGTAAATAGGATCTAAGTTTTGTTTATTTAAGGTATAAATATGTGGATGCAGTCAGCAATCTAAATAGTTGTGTCTCCTGGTTGTTTTTGCCTACTCTTCTTTTATGCCTGTTCTCTCTCTCTCTCTGTCTCAGTCAGTCTGGCCACTGAAGTGTCTTTAGTTTAAAAAGAAAGAAGACAGGAAAGGGGTGGTGACATACTTGTGTACACAGACTCAAAACACACACACCAGCACACACACACACACACACACACACACACACACAGGAAAAAATCTGACCACAGGGAAATTCAAGCAAACTTTCAAATGTTACGCATCAGTAAAATGTACAGAAAGTCATTTAAAGTTGTTTAGTGCGAAATCCTCTACTTTAGAGTTGCTTACTAGTAATTTCTCACAGGTGAAGTAATAGGAGACATTTAAAGAGTTTAATCCAGTCATGTTTGTTAATGCAGGGCATTGTAAGAAAACAGAGTTTTTTTGATACCATTGATAATGATACATATTAAAACTTTAAAAGTTTTTGGACAGTAAACAAAATGATTACTTGGTTCCTATCAGCACCACTGTAAAGAAATCAGAGCTGCAAAGTTTCACTATAAATAAGAATTTCATACAAAACTGCTATTTATTTGCATCTCAACCATTGAAGCATTAAAGAAATGGAAAGTTTGGTGTAAATACGCTTTAATTCCTCCCAGTTAATATCCAGCTGCATACTAATAGTACCAATTCAGCTGTCTTACTATCACCCTTTACCCTCACAAGCCATCCATATGTCATCCACTGTCCCTTTCTCAAGATCCATAGGATCTTTTTGTAAGTGCAACTGACCACACTTCAGTAAGAACTTCCTATGAGTTCACTATGCAGAGCTCAGCTCCTCCACTCAAACTCTGATGAGCTTCATTCATGCGAGTAATCACACAATCATATGCTGTGAATACATGGTAACAGTATTGGTAAAAGGACTATTAAACATCCAGAGATGGCAAAATATTTCCTAATTTCCAGCCACTATTAGAATATTTACACTTTGTAGTAGTATGTATGTTGAGTAATGCTGTGTTTGCAAGACTGTGTGTGAACAGTCAGCAGAATATTTTGTGCTACTGCCCACTACAGGTGCATTAAAGACTTACAAACATTTTCATGGTTTTTATATATATATATATATATATATATATATATATATATATATATATATATACACAGTACAGGCCAAAAGTTTGGACACACCTTCTTATTCAATGCGTTTTCTGTATTTTCATGACTATTTACATTGTAGATTCTCACTGAAGGCATCAAAACTATGAATGAACACATGTGGAGTTCGTTACTTAACAAAAAAGGTGAAATAACTGAAAACATGTTTTATATTCTAGTTTCTTTAAAATAGCCACCCTTTACTCTGATTACTGCTTTGCACACTCTTGGCATTCTCTCAATGAGCTTCAAGAGGTAGTCACCTGAAATGGTTTTCCAACAATCTTGAAGGAGTTCCCAGAGGTGTTTAGCACTTGTTGGCCCCTTTGCCTTCGCTCTGCGGTCCAGCTCACCCCAAACCATCTCGATTGGGTTCAGGCCAAGTCATCTGCCGCAGCACTCCATCACTCTCCTTCTTGGTCAAATAGCCCTTACACAGCCTGGAGGAGCCTGTGTTTGGGGTCATTGTCCTGTTGAAAAAGAAATGATGGTCCAACTAAACGCAAACCAGATGGGATGGCATGTTGCTGCAGGATGCTGTGGTAGCCATGCTGGTTCAGTGTGCCTTCAATTTTGAATAAATCCCCAACAATGTCACCAGCAAAACACCCCCACACCATCACAGCTACTCCTCCATGCTTCACAGTGGGAACCAGGCATGTGGAATCCATCCGTTCACCTTTTCTGCGTCTCACAAAGACACGGTGGTTGGAACCAAAGATCTCAAATTTGGACTCATCAGACCAAAGCTCAGATTTCCACTGGTCTAATGTCAATTCCTTGTGTTTTTTGGCCCAAACAAATCTCTTCTGCTTGTTGCCTCTCCTTAGCAGTGGTTTCCTAGCAGCTATTTGACCATGAAGGCCTGATTTACGCAGTCTCCTCTAAACAGTTGTTCTAGAGATGGGTCTGCTGCTAGAACTCTGTGTGGCATTCAACTGGTCTGTGATCTGAGCTGCTGTTAACTTGCGATTTCTGAGGCTGGTGACTCAGATGAACTTGTCCTGAGAAGCAGAGGTGACTCTTGGTCTTCCTTTCCTGGGTCGGTCCTCGTGTGTGCCAGTTTTGCTGTAGCGCTTGATGGTTTTTGTGACTCCACTTGGGGACACATTTAAAGTTTTTGCAATTTTCCGGACTGACTGACCTTAATTTCTTAAAGTAATGATGGCCACTCGTTTTTCTTTAGTTAGCTGATTGGTTCTTGCCATAATATGAATTTTAACAGTTGTCCAATAGGGCTGTCGGCTGTGTAGTAACCTGACTTCTGCACAACACAACTGATGGTCCCAACCCCATTGATAAAGCAAGAAATTCCACTAATTAACCCTGATAAGGCACACCTGAAAACCATTTTAGGTGACTACCTCTTGAAGCTCATTGAGAGAATGCCAAGAGTGTGAAAAGCAGTAATCAGAGTAAAGGGTGGCTATTTTGAAGAAACTAGAATATAAAACATATTTTCAGTTATTTCACCTTTTTTTGTTAAGTACATAACTCCACATGTGTTCATTCATAGTTTTGATGCCTTCAGTGAGAATCTACAATGTAATATGTACAACTGAATAGAACTGAATAGAAGAAAGTGTTCATATAGCGCATCCCTCAAAAGCCCTTTAGGAACATTTTTCCAGTGCACAAACAAAACTGTCTCAGCTCTGTCGCTTTCCACCTCTTAACCTCATCCAAACGCCCCACGCAGTTTCCTTGCAAATACATTTGGAATTGATCCTTTGTTGGGCAAGTTGGGCACTGACTTCTTGAATTTGGGACGGGGACATTCCCACTTCCTTACGTCCACATAGCCACGAGTGGATCATTTTATTCATGAATGCATTAATGAAGGGTAGCTCAAGATGACCATGTTCATAGTAGATTTTTCATTAGGCATCAGCAGCATTATGCTTGATCTGAAAATTATTAACCCACCTTGCAAGAGTAGCTCCAGATGAACAAGACATACGTTCTTAACTCTTTGCCACACAGAATTGTTTGAACATTTTACCAATTTTCAAAGTAAGCCATAGCTCAACTGGTAATTCTAGATTCTGAATTTCTAAATGTAATTAATTAATAAACAAACATTGACTGTAAGGAAAACATCAGGACACCCACACATTTACTACAAGGTCAAATGTAACATCAGGTGCAGCACGCCAGCTGCAGATAATTCGAACATCATTAGAGGGGATTTTGGAGGAGTGTCAAGCCTGCCCCTGTTGTCATGTCTGCTCCCAAGCACATGGCTCTGTTTGTGTCTTGTCTGCTTTAGCCACGCCTGTCCATTAGTGATCCACCAGTGTCTCCTTTGTAGCCACGCCCCCTTGTTAGTCCCAGGTGTTCCTCATGAGTCTCTTGTTAGTGTCTGTAAGTACCCCTTTGTTTCAGCCATCCCTGTCTGGTCTTGTGCATGTAGGTGTGCAAATGGTCCTATGGTCCATAGATTTGGCTTAGATTTGGCTAAATGTTGTGCTTGTTTGGTTTGTCTAAAACATTATCCTGCAAGTATGTCCACCTCTGTTTTGTGACAAACCGTGACAAGGAGCCTGTTTTATAATAACCTTAGGCATTTAGTTTGGTTTGCTTTTGATTGGTGATGTGAGTGTTGTTACCGTCCTACGGCTTCATTTCAGAAAACAAATGATCCTACTACTTCTGAAATTTTAAATTAACAGGGGCTAATATTTGCCACATTGCACCTCAAATATTATATTGTATATATAACTTATTGCACTTGGACTTTATACATAGATATAAATAAAATTATAGCCCAAATTCTGTTCACAGTTTCTCAATGGCTTCTGTAGAATTTGACATTGGGCTTTTATGCTGCCTCACAGTCTGTGGTAGATGTGCACTTTGTGCATGTGTGTTTGTTTTCCTTTTTTTTATTTAAAGAGTCTAAATAGCCTTACTGTGTGGCTAATGCTACTGAGTGCCCAAGGAACTGAAATTCCATATAAACTGCTGGACCCTTCCTTTCTAGAGAGGCTTGTTCAGTCTCTCGTCATTTTGAGACTTGACTACTGCAACTCTCTTCTGGCTGTCTCCCTCTGCACACCATCAGGCCCCTGCAACTCAACCAGAATGCAGCGGCACGGGTCGTCTTCAATGTCCCTAAATTCAGCCATGTCACTCCACTGCTGCGTTCTCTTCACTGGCTTCCTGTAGCTGCTTCACGCATCAGATTCAAAACCCTGACGCTGGCCTACAAAGCCAAGACTGGACCAGCCCCTCCGTACTTGATGGCAATGGTCCAAAACCGATCTGCACCAAGAGCCCTTCCAGCTTCAAGTACAGCTCAGCTCGACCCGCTATCCCTCAAAATCCACGGAAGACGGAAGTGTCCAGGCTCTTTTCTGTCCTGGCACCAAAGTGGTGGAACAAACTTCTCCTGGGTGTCCGAACAGCAGAGTCGCTCACTGTCTTCAAATGCAGACTGAAGACCCTCCTCTTCAGAGAATACTTGGGCGAATAGCAGAGTGGTCACCTTTAGATTTGTTTAGTAATGTCTAAACTTAGAGGTATCTTTGAATTTTTAGTCTATTCAAACTAGCTGAGGTTATTCTTGGGTAAATAGCAAGCTCTGGAAAAGAGCGTCTGCTAAATGCCTTAAATGTAATGCTGGAAAAATTGCAAAGCCCAGGAAGCACTGTACCAACCGCAGAGTTCTTAATGCTCAGTTGATTGTGGGAGACCACAAAGCCCAGAAAGGACATGGTACAGGCACTCATTCAGCTTCACAGAGGTGGTTTTCCAACCTGCAGGATATGGGCTACATGTTTGTCTAGGTTTTGCTGTAAGTTATGTTTTTATAAAAATTAAAGTTATGCTTTTTTAGAAATTATAGTTTTTTAAATAGAAACTAAAGTTAGGTTTTTGTAGAAACTAAAGCTTTTGTAGAAATTAAAGTTATATATTATATAGTAAAATATATATTATAAAGTTAAAAATTATATATTAAAGTTTGGCTTTTGTATGAATAAGTTTTTATAGAAAAAAGTTAGGTGTTTGTAGAAATTAAAGATGGGCTTTTGTAGAAAGGTTTTTGTAATTTTTTTTTTTTTTTTGTATGCATTTTTCCACTCTTTAAGTACACTGATCATCAATGTGCCTACAATTACACTTTAGTGCAGTTGTAGGCATAAGTGACACAAGTGTCACCTTTTTCTCAGCCAATTACCAGCCTTCACCACAGCCTCTACTCACGCACTCTATTCTGCTGCTTGTAGATGTTGCTGATTGTACGTTTGCAGCCGTGGGAACCGTTTGGCTATACATGCGAACTTGCTAGCCATGCTTGCATATTCTCATCACAGTCCTGACTGCAAACACTGCTGAAACACCAACTGAAAACTAATCTAATTAATTGAATCACGTCATGGCTTTTGTAGAAAAGGTTTTTTGTATACATTTTTCCACTCTTTAAGTACACTGATCATCAATGTGTCTACAACTACACTTTAGTGCACAGTATCATAATAAAGTCTGAGTCTACTTTTTAGAATGGGATGCCATAAATGGGATATCATACAAGTCCTCTAGGTGTAATGTATAGGTGTCTGAAAACTTTTGTTCAAATATGTATGTTGAGAAAAATGCTGACATCAGTTTAAAGTGTATTTTCAACTACATGTTTCTCACAGCACATAAACTGAGCAGCAAAAAGTAGGGACAACAGCACTATTCAGGCTCCAGACATAACAAGCACTGTTTAGAAGTTCTTTCTCTGTTTCTTACTTTGTGGTCTAGTTTGTCCAGATTCCAGGTTTTGAAGGATGTAGCAAATCCACTGCCGAGTTTCTCAGTTTCAGTTCCTCAACGTCCAGCAAACAAAGAGAGGTTGTAGACTGATTAATGCAGTTGCAGTAAGAGTGATCACCAGAGGTGACCAACACACAGTGTGGGTTGTCCTCTGGTCAGAGTTCTTTAGTTACAAATTGTGAAGTCAAACCACAGACAGGAAACATTCAGTAGCTATACAAATAGAGCTCTGGTGTTGACAAATGGTGGTTTTGCATATAGTTAATGAAAGTGCTAGAATTGCCATGATCTAACCACAGAAAAACACATTGTCAAAATGCTGTTATTATTTTAGGCCTTTTGAAGAGCAAAATGTGCTGTCATGGGCCACGTGTTTGACTATATATACAGGGTGGGCCATTTATATGGATACACCTAAATAAAATGGGAATGGTTGGTGATATTAACTTCCTGTTTGTGGCACATTAGTATATGGGAGGGGGAAAACTTTTCAAGATGGGTGGTGACCATGGCGGCCATTTTGAAGTCGGCCATTTTGGATCCAACTTTAGTTTTTTCAATGGGAAGAGGGTCATGTGACACAACAAACTTATTAAGAATTTCACAAGAAAAACAATGGTGTGGTTTTAACGTAACTTTATTATTTCATGAGTTATTTACAAGCTTCTCTTTGTTTACTGCCATTGACATGTCGCAGAGGTTAACACGTGAGGAGCGGATAGAAATTGTGTTGATGTCTGGTGAACGCAGTACCCGGGTCATTGCAGCAGATTTTAATGCAAGACACCCTACGAGACCACCTCCCATGCTACAGTTAGCAAACTAGCCAGGTTTTGTGAAACTGGTTCAGTGTTGGATTTGTCAAAATGTGGACGCATAAAACTGTCAATGAAGTTAATATCACCAACCATTCCCATTTTATTTAGGTGTATTAGCATTAGACTTGAATTTTAGACGTTATTTATTAGAGAAAAATAAATAAAGACTAAGTAGACCAACCATTATTACAGTGTGAAATAGCTATCTATACAATTAAGCTTAACCATGCCATTAAAATGTGCAGAATGTGAACTAAAAAGGTTCCTCCATTAAAGCCTGTAAAAACAAGAACAGGCCAGTCAGATACTTTGTAAAAGTAGGGCTGGTAAATGTGATATTGGCTACACTGTAAATGAAAGCTCTAGAGAAAGTTTTACCAAGAGACACAAGTGTCACCTTTTTCTCAGCCAATCACCAGCCTCTACCACAGCCTCTACTCGCACACTCTATTCTGCTGCTTTTAGATGTTGCTGATTGTACGTTTACAGCCGCGGGAACCGTTTGGCTGTACATTAGAACTTGCTAGCCACGCTTGCATATTCTCATCGCTGTCCTGACTGACTGCAAACAGTTTGGCCAGTGTCTGTTACAATGGCATTAGTTAAATTGGTGGGCTGTATGGTGGAGGCTCTCCATCTTGGACACACTTCTCTATTCTTCCCACACCCCCATGAGAAAAAGAGGTCAAAACAGACGTGCAAGCAAAAAAGAGGAACGCAAAAAGGAGAAATATATTGCAAAAAAAAAAAGGAGGCGGAAATGCAAAAATTGTTGCAAAAGATTTAAATGTTGCAGGGCAAAATGCAGAATTAAATATGTCCTTTGTTTGCAGAATCAAATTATTTTTGCAACTCACTGAGACCTTTGTGATTTGTAGTTTGTATTGTTTTTATTTTCTCTTTACCATTAAAGGACCCATTCTGACTCCATGCTGACAGACCAGGAATTTCTCATGGCCCTCACTGAGCCATGTCATTATATGAGTTTCAGATGGCATTCGTCTAATGCCTTACTGTATCGAGTTCCCCTACAGTGAGCAACAACTACATAGAATGAAAAATAAATGTATTCTTTGTATTCAATAAAACATCCATTTCCACATCAGAATAGTTGTTTTTCGTTGGCTTCTTTGAAGAGCTGTTGAAGTTTTTGCTGTGATTTCTCAGTCCTTGTATGGAGGTCTTTTGTAATTCATGGACATTGTTTGATGGTAATTGTATGTTAATTGTAAAAGAACAAAGGATTCATAAATGAGACCCAATATGTGCTGGCTTATGCTGCTAATCATCACTGTCCTAAACATCTTTTAAACAACTTTACAGGAGAAACAAAACTACAAAGTTATTGTACATATTTCTTTCTATTCATTATGAAATGATTTGACAAATTTGCCAGATTTTTTATTTAATTCAAAAATTGTCCTTTATGGACAATTTGAAGGAAGAAGATGCTAAAGTTCCCATATTATGTCAGGTGTATTTGTAAAGGTCTCCCAGGTATTTGGCAACCTCCTATTAGTGATGGGACATTTCTCAGTGAATCCCCAGCATGTTTAGGGAACTGAACTACATTTAGTAAAGCCCTTAGATATAATAGCAATAATCCATGTAGTAATATAAGACAAACCTCCCTGATTGCTGGAATCACTTAAAACTATCCAGACAAAAAAAAAAAATGAACATAAAAGGACATGCACATTTTATGCCCGAATCAGGGTGGTGTAGGGTGGTAGGGCTCACTCCCGCCTCCTCACTGCTAAAGAACATAAATAGAAGGTCAGATCATTCTTTTAGCAATGGCATCAGCATATGTGTATCAAATGCCTGAGAAAACCAAAAACAGTGCAAAACTGGTGCTCTGGCCTGGCTGCTTGTCTGTGTTTACATTGCCCTTCTGTCATACTGTAAGACACACTCTTCAGCACCCGTTACTCCACCCAATGTCTTCGACAGCTTGGCTTGAACAACATGGCCAAAGCCAGTATTGCCCTGAATTGCTGTGGGCAAAAATGCCATGACAAAATAAGCGTTAAATAAGAGTTAACACTGGAAGTGCTTTTCCAAAATGGAGAAGGGCATGACGTTCTATGCAGAATTAGCTATACCACTCTCAGGCCAGGTCCTGTAATGTCTCTGTCTCCTGACCTTAACGGGAACTACACATGGACAGGCCATGAGCTTTGGCCAGTTCAGTTCTGCCATTTACCTGGGGCACATCACAAGACTTGCCTATTTCCAGGACTAGTGGGGACTTTTCAAAAGCCTCTGTGTTTGTGCTGATCACTGTGTAGAGTGTCCTCTGAGCCTTATTTCTAATTTATAGTGTGTATTAACCTTTTCCTGTTTGTGGCAGAGTGTGTTTTCTGCCTGTCCTGATTTTGAGAATGGAAGAAGCAGCCTGCCTAAACCTATTTATTACAAAGCGGTCAAAAATGTGTCTTAGGTGCCTAAGAGAAGCACTTTTTGAACAAAAGGACCAATATTCCACCAATAGAAGTCTCACCAAATTCCAATCAGTAAAGTAACCTAGACAAATACCTTCAGCAAGCAATTTCATTCATAGAGGGTGGTGCACTCATAACAACAGTAGCTACTAGTATAATAGGATACGGTGAAGTATCCTACAGTCCTACAATATTTTCATCTGACAAACCTTCTTTATTTCACAACTAAGTAAATTAGAAACTGGCATGAATTTTCAAAAGTGTGACATACCCTTCTGTATAGAATCAGAAAAATCATCCATTGTAATTTCACAATTTGATATTAAGGGAGAGGAGCTGTGACCTCAATCTACAGTAAGTTAATAATCCGGCAGCAAAAAACTAAAATTATGCTTCTTTATGCATCTTGTGGTCTGGCCTTGAGCTGACCTGGCCATGTCGGCAATTTTTTAAATGTTCCCCATTTGTAAGTTATTTTCCAGACTGAAATGGATGAGATCTTCTTAAATTCCTTCCCAGAATCTTATGTATCTACAAAAGTAGACTTTTTTTATTTTATTTTTTCCATACTTTAGAAACGATTGAATACGAATGAGAAAGAATGGAAACTCTGGGCTACCTGGCAAGCTGCGGCTGTTGGGCCCTTGAGCAAGGCCGGATGGGTGGGTTAAATTCCAACACAATAGTAAATATGTTTGTCTTGTCTAATGTTTGCTTCTATAGGTAGACTATTTAGACATAACACACATTAGGCCATAATCCAAAACTATATATTTTTTCTGACATTTCTTGAGTTTATTTGTAATGTACACATTCACAGAATACACCACACTTAATCACAATGGTTAAATAAATAGTGTGAGAAACCTAAGAACTGGGATAGTGAAGTAAAATTATATTGTTTATATTATATTGTTGCTTATTTAGGAACTCTGAACTTTATAACTTTTTTTTTTTCAAAACACAACACATAGCATTGTTCCAATGTATGAATAACATTACCTACAAATGAAGGCTGATTGTAAACTTTGTATATTCATACTCAGCTTGTGACAGAAAACATAAGTATAATAAGTATGCAGCCCAAAACAACAACATGATAATACATTAAACTGTTACTACACTTTCCCACTTAGGCTTCTCACCATATCTATCTATCTATCTACACACTCTGACAAACTAGAATGACACTGAATAGGAAAGATCATTTCTCCAAATGTGTGTGTTTGTGTTCTCTTGTCCTATTGCAGTCTCATTCCTCTTCAGTGCAATATTGACAAATTGTGAAGAATCTGAATAAGCAAGTGAAATTATGAACCAATACTTAACACAAGTATAAAATGCATATATACTCAAATTACACTCAGCAGCCACTTTATAGCTGTGCTTAACAGGCTACCATACATTTTAGGTTTTTGGGTTGGGTAAGTGGGTTGAAATGATTTACAAATATTGACTCTGTCACACGCTGGTATAGTCAATTAACAGTGATGTCCAAACCACAAGACACACCAGATGTCAAACATGGATTCAAATGGCCTTCACTGAGCAGGAAAGCAGCACAACTGAACTGTGTTTTCTTCATATAATATCAATATACCTTTTTGTTTCATAAATATGTACTGGTCAATAAGTTACTATACAAAACATCTGATGAATGCCATTATAGAATACAAGTTTACAGTACAGCAGAAAAATTCAACTCCACTATTAGTCCACCTTCCTGGGATTAGTTCAGGATATTCATGCTTTTTCCAAAAAAAAAAAAAAAAAGGAAAATATACAGCAAGGTACAGCATATTGTTCTTACTGATATTCACACTCACATTCACACAAAATAGCCTAAAAGAGGGCATTTGCTAAAGGGGAATGTAATGGAGGTGGGGGATCACTCAAAAAAAGGTGAGATTTCTTTGCTTTGATGCCCAGTATCAATGGAGGCTAAGGAGTAAAGCCAGCTCTGTATCTTCCAGAGGAGGATCTGTCATTTCCAATGGAAGATCATCTTTCTGGGAAAATGGCAATGAGGGATTCCACCTGCTTCCACCTGCCCATCACCCCAGGACCATTTGTGTTCACTGCCACAGAGGATTGAATGTAGAGGTTAAATTCTATTGCAAAGTTTGTACTGCTGTGGCTTCAGAGCATGATCCTGACATCAGTCGTAATGAGTAGAAACAGGTTTGTTTGAGCAGGGCAATTACTAAAGTGTTCTGGGCACCAGCCCTCCGGAACTGGAATTTTAAAAAACCTTAACACAGAAGAACCACTTTTTGTTCCCTATGGATTCTTTAAAGGGAGGTTACGAAAAGGACTTGGAAAAAAGATGGCTGGATGTGAAGAACTTTAAAGAAAAAACCTTCACATAATGCAGATGTAGACATTTAGTACTAAGAGTTTCTTGTGGTCTTACTGGATGCAGATGGGTGCCATTGAGCTGGCATTCTGGTGCACACTGGAAAACCAGTTCTAGACAACGTCAAACTAGAGAGGGCATCTCTAGATTACAGATGCCATGCGACCTACTCTTGTCCCAAAAGTTGGATACATGGATGCAGAGACTGGGTGAATGTAAATAGCAAACATAACTCAGTGTAGCTGTTGGTTTTAGGGTGGCAAGCAGAAAAGGAGCCATAAATAAATAAATAAATGTAAAATAAATAGAGGGATGAAGACGATGAATATTTGGTTAAAAATGTTATATCTAGGGCTGGGTTTTTGATCCGTTTTGATTCCAGTACTAATATCAAAGCCATACTTAATTCCGGACAATAAACAAGAATGGTGGTCCAAGTACTTCAGAAATTGTATTTTTCAATTCAATTTTAATAGGTTATGCTACCAATATTAACTAATATGCACATGCGTATGCATGAATAAATGAATGAATGAATAAATAAATAAATAAATAACCAGAAAAGTAAATAAATAAATAACCAACCAACCAATAGTAGTTTGTTTAAATGGTTCAGGGCTTAGTTGCACCAATATGACTTGACCAGTGTCTTTCAGGAACCAAATTTCATTACCCAGCCCTGGTTATATTGTCAAAAAACAAGGACAAAAATCTACAAAGGCTACATCTAGTCACTAACAATACATAAGCTCTGTGTTTCAAAATGACAAGATCACAGACACTCATACACAAACGCATAATCTGATTTCTGATTCTCTCTTCTTTTCTCAGTCCCTGTCTCTCTCGCTCTCGCTCTCTCTCTCTCACTGGTTCAGTTATCTTTTTGGCTGGGGGTTGAAATGGCATTGAGTGCAGGCTGTTTCGGTTTGGGTTTGATGGACATGAGCGAGTCGAGGTCCACCAATGAGGCTCCCTCTCCAAGGAAACTAGATGGTCTTTTGGAGTCCGCTGTGGGCACAGCTGAGGCAGCACCTACGGTAGAGATCCATATGTTTAAAGCTGAACAGTCACCACAGTTGGAAAAGTGGTTTATGAAACAGAAAGACTGCAATATGTTGAAGAAATAGGTGAAATGATAATGCTGACGCAGTAAACAATGACAGGAAGCACATAGGCACCCGTCACTCTCATTGAATAATTGCTTTTTGACTGAACTATTGCTTTAAATAATATATTAAGCAAAAAATACATTTTTACAGATTAAACAAAGTGGACTTTAGAATTAGAAGAATTAATAGAATTAAAAGGCTATTTGTTGCACTAGTTGCAGTAAAATAAATAGAAGATGTTGGTGGAATAGAAACTTTAATTAGTCCTACTCTCTGCCGAAGTTCCCCAGGCATTTAAACTTTCTCCAAAGGGGTCTGTTGCACTGCCATCAGAGGGAGCTGCTGGAGCACCCCAAGGATCATTAGCAGGGAGTGGTGAATCTATAAGTGCGACAATCAAACACAAACAAACAAATGCATAACTCCAAGTACTCAAAATAATCACAAACCGTGTTCACATCAGAAAACTAGTAAGCATTAACTAATAAGCACTTAGCATAAATATTAGTGAATATATTAGTGAATAGGAAAAGGATTTCCGTTCTAAACGAAGTACATGTTGCTACTGGGTGCAGTTTAAGGCTCTACAAAGGGCCTACATGAGATCACAAATGGTGAAAATTAAACATAGAAAACTGCACTAGTAAAGTGAAATAACTAAAAATGAATCCCACAATGACTGCTCTCTTTCTCTCATTTATCCAGTGAGTGCGGAACAGATAGCTAAATATCTAATTTAACAAAAAATAAATATATTAGTGTTTACAGCTTAGTTAAAATGTACATGACCCATACATTACACAAGAGCAAAACTGTATTGATGTGTCCGGTGCACAATGTCACAGTGTGTACAAAAAACAACTTATTTAAGTCGAATCGACATTTTTGGTACATGAAATTGCATGTATGCCCTTTTGGTGTGCATAAGTTATATCACATACCTGTTGTACCCCATGGATCGTTACTGGCTTTAGCCCCATTCCCGAACGGATCAGTAGGCGATACTGCCGAGGTTCCGATATCACTACCCCACGGGTCTGGCTTGGCCGCAGCTGGCTCTGACAATGTCCCTGATGGCGGTGAGGATGCTGGAGCTGACCCTTCTGCAAAATCTGATGATGCCCCCCAGGGGTCTAACTTTGCAGGTTGTGAATCCGCTGAAAAGTCATTTGATGAACCCCAAGGGTCATTAGTGGCTGAACCTTTGTATTCAGTGGGCTCTGAAAAGTCACCCCACGGATCGTTCTTGGTAAGAGGCGACTGTTTTTCGGCATTTGCTGAACCACCCCAAGGATCATTGGCGGCGGCGAATGTGTCTTTTGTTCCATCCACTGACTCACCCCAAGGATCGTTGGAAGCCAAATTCGTATCTTCTTTGGAGTTCTCTGATGACGCCCCCCAGGGGTCGTTGGTGGCAGGGACTGTATCTTGCAGAGCATCTGATGGTGCTCCCCAGGGGTCAGAGCCAGATGGAGGTGCAGAGGTGGCTGCTTGTTCCCACAAGTCAGGATCACCTTCTTTTGCCTGAGAGACATTTGCACAGACTTATTAAAATTACTACAAATGTATGTTACAATACAATATTACAATATTATTAGAGAAGTTATTAGGGATGTATTGGCAAGAAACTGGCGATATGATACGCATCACAATACAGGGGTTACAAATTAATATATTGTGATACTTGTAAGCAAGGTGATCTAAGTTAAAAAGTTAAATAGCTTTTTAACTATGCCTGAGACATTTAAAACTATGCGTAATTTAAATGGTGGAAACATTTATTCATATTATTAGCTAGCGCTAAAACAGGTTGTGGTAACAGCAGTTAATACCCATACACTTAGCATGGATGTCATGGCAATAGTGGGCTTTCAAAGATTTCTTCAAATTTCATCTTCTTGGACAGAAGGAGTGTACAACATATACCTTTAACAAAAAGGGGGAGGTGGCTTTCTGAAATCAAAACATGGTCAAAACTATCCATACAGAATCACAAATATACATACAGCACAACTGATAATTGAATTATGTTAGAATATTTGACCACAACCCATTTTTTAAACAGTCCACATATTTCTAACAGAGTTGAGGTCAGGACTTTGGCTATTTCAAATACTTAATGTTAGCCTGCTTAATCCACTTCACAACCACCGTTGATGTGTGTTTGGAGTCACTGTCTTGTTGGAATGCCTAACTGTGTCCAAGTTTCAAATATCTTGATGGTTTAGGTTATCTGAAGTAGTCCTCCTCCTTCATTATTCCATGCACTGTACAGCTGCAGTTAGTTTAGTGTTATTGGGCTTCTATTCTTCTAAAGCAAACCAGCGAAAATGAGCCCCTCCCCAAACCGAGCCTGGGTGCCAATTCATGTATTCTGGACAAGTATAAAAACACCCTTATTGGTACTGTGGTAGACCCAGGAACATTTAAGATCTCTGAAGATGGACTTGTAGACTTGGGATTGCCCATACTTGTCAACAATTTAGGTTCTCAGTGCACAACTCTTTTCTCTTTTTTCTTTTCTCCTTCAGTTTTCACTTCACTTAACTGTAGGCCTGCCACTGCATTCTTTACTGTTGCCACAAATGCAAGTTTAAAAAGCATTGCATTTCTTACAATTTGGACAGTATCAACTGTCCAGTGCATTTCTGGAGTTCTGTGTGGATTTTTAAAAAATTATTTTTCAATACAAAAAAAATATCTAATGATATACATGTGAATACAAAAGCATTTTTAGCAATACATGCAGAGGTGCCAATATTTTAGGCCATGACTATATATTTTCGATACTCTGTGTTCATGTGTTGGGGAAAAAAAAAAAATCTGAACTCACCCTCCTCTCTTCCTCTCTCCTCTTTTCCTCCAGTAGTCTCTGCTCTTCCTTCTTTTTTGCCATGCTGGCAGTTAGATCAGCCACAGAGGGGATGTTGTCCAAAGATGGTAACCCTGTATATGGAGGAATCTCAGCCTTTGCTTTGTCACCTGCATCTGCGGAGGCTGCATAAGGCAATGAGAAGAGATGGTGAGAAGAGGTCAATTAAACAAGGTTTCAGGATCATTTAAATCTAAAAGGTCCTATTTTATCATAAGTAAATATTTCATTATATTCTCATTATAGAACTAGTAAAACTCTAAAAGGCTGTCAGGTTTATGACTGTGGAATGCTACATGGTTATTAAAACAAATCTTACCGTTCGCCAGCTTGTCCTTAGTCTTCATAGCAAACTCCCGTTCCTCTTTCCGTTTTTCCTCATCCTCGATAAGAACCATCACAATCTTGGCTTTCTCCCTGACGTTCACTCCCTGGACAGAGCAAGCTGCCTTTAAAGCTGCACAGACGGATCTCACAAGCAGCTATCATGGCTTTTCAACTGAGATTCACGCCCTGACCTGGCCTTTAAAACTGCGCTACAGGCCTCACAAACCAAATTTTACATTTCTTTAAGTTCTGACAATGTAATTTTATCTGAATTCAGTTGTTAGTGGTTTATTATTCATAGCATTCCCTTCTTTGTCTTAATAAGCTTTATGAGGCTATGAAGAAACCTGTGACCACATCTTGCCTTTAACACCATCAGTAACTATTAAGATATATATATATATATATATATATATATATATATATATATATATATATATATATATATATATATATATATAAAAATAAACAGACAAGAAACATTTGTTATTTTTGCTATAAAATGTGATGACCATATAGAAGTCCTAATTCTGTAGGTCTGAAAGAACAGTGACAAAGGTAGAGTGTCATGCTAACAGTAACTATTCGGTTTCCCTGACAATTAACGGTAAAATGACAATGCAACCACATGCTGTCACTAATGGAGAGTTTGTATTTAGCAAAGATACCAAATCCCCAAAAAACTCATTTCAAATAATTTGGTAAGCAAAAATGTATCAATGATTATATTAATTAAATACCTGGTCTTTCCCATCCTTGTCCATAAAGCGATACTCTACTAGAGCTTTGACAGTATGAATGTTTTCCTGACACTGTTTTGGAACCCGGTCAGAACCAGTTTTCAGTAGATACTCCAGCAAGGTTAAAGACTGTAAGAAAGGAAGAGGCAGTTTTAATAAATAACACATGCACTCAGATTTGTTGTACTTTTAAATGTCTATATTCTACAATTATGGTATTTTTATTTTATTTCTATTGGGGAAAAAAAGAACATGCTAGCCTCCACCCTTCTACTCATAGCATCGTGTGATAAGAGGAGTTAGACCTAGTGGGTGACTGGAAATGTTTATTTGATCGGACCCGGAGTGGCAAGGTCAGAGAAACCCTTTTCCATATTACAAGACAGTGTATTAGAACGTTTTTTTTAAAAAAAACTTTAAACTTTAAACTTTAAAACTTTAAAACTTTAATTAGTCAGGCAGGCTAACATTAACACATATGAGGAAATACAAGATGACGCCCCTAAAGGGAATGACCCCAAGACAGAATGACCCCAATAGTGCACAAGAGCAGCCTAACTAACTGGTCTCTAATGTTGCCCAGTGAGTTAACTTAAAACCATTGAATTTGTTAATTAACTTGCTCTCGAGATCATTTTTGCAGCTGTTCAACCTTTCTAATGAACAATTAAATAGCTTTATAAAATCAAAGATGTTAATGTTAAATGATATGCTTATTGCTGCGCTTACTAGTAAAGTCAATTGTTTCTAGAGAGGGGTTTATAATATTTCACTGCAGACATAAGAACACACCATGAAAATAAGACTTTCTAAAAAGTTAAAAAGTTAAAACCTTAAAAATAAGCTGAACGACGAATTTGGTGACCAACCAACATCCAATATCCAACTGCTGTATCCATGTTTTCTCTATTTTCCCCCTTCTTCCTTATCCGTTCTCACCCCTCCCCTCACCTTGTAGACATGCCTCCAATTTTTGTCGTCATTAAGGCGCTTCCACAACATGCCCATAATCTCGTTGCACGCCACCACATTGTACGTTAGGTCGGAGATGTCTGCCATTTGGGAGCTGGACGGTCCCCAGGGGTCATTGGAGGTTGCCTCCCTCACCTAGAGAACAGAGTGGTATCAGAAGTGCCCTGACCAAAGCATGTGGACTGAGCTGCGGTAATTAAAAGACAACCCTGACTGTTAAAAGACTTGTTTACCTTATAATAGTACACTACCTGAACCTTTACCTTAAAATGTCCACTATGAAATATGGCGGTACCACAACATAAAGAGAGGAGAAACAAGAGAAAGAGAGGAAGAAAATAAAAAAAATAAAATAAAAGTAATAATGATTATATATATTTGTGATTATGTACTATGTGAAGTGTAGGGGTTCCAGTATGTGGATTACCTCTGGGGGGTTAGATCTTGTCTTTTTGTTATTAAAGTAACTCTATGAGGGGGCTCCAACATGAGTCTTTTTGCTTTTTGTGGATCTGGACAGTTTTTCCATTGAGATTTAGGGCACTGTCGTACAGCCTGTGCAAAGCGCGTTGCGATGCTCAATGCTATCTTACAGCCCGTCAACAGTCTATTTTCATGCCTTCCGCCTGCGTTGTTTAAATTGCAACGGTGCTTGCGAATATATCTACGCAGATGGGCGTGGTGGTCTCAAAATGAGGTGTGTTCAGGTACATTTCTGGCGGATTGCTATCTTGGCAACAAACATCCAAGGCAAACATCAACAGTCAGACGTTCATTGCTCTCTTGGCAGTGAACTGTCAACACAGGCGCGTGCCCAGCGTTCATACACTCCCGCTTTGTGGCATTAAAATAGCAATCCTCCAAAATCTGACTGCACCTCTTAGAGGGAATGCCAAGTGACACGCTGATTGGTTTATTGCACGCTACGCCCAAAACACACCCATGATTAATTAAGAGACTTAGTATATGCCTTTTCACATATCGCAAGGCGTAGCAAAGACACACCGACATTACCTAAATCAAGCTGCACTGTGTGAGGCTGACGGCTCGCCAAAAGCGGGCCGAAAGCCTATGAGTAGTTTTTTCAAAGAGTGATGGAAATGCTATTTTTGACTTTCAGTTAATGAGGATGGTCTTTATTTCATCAGTAAACATTTATTCAAAACACATTCTTTAATTCTTCAATCAGAGGTATTTGTAAATTAATCAGCGGTAATAAACAAATGGGCTTCTGTCTTGTATTAACACCTTAAACTGGTGCACTGGTGCTGGATTGCTTAAAATTCAGAATCACAAACAGATAGTTTAGCTGTTTGAATGTGGTGTATGTTTGAAAGCATATCATATTCATAAACAGCCAAAGGAAAAACTAAATTGGCTAACAATATCTCTATGAAAGAAGTTCCACACTAAATGTTTTTCATTTTGTGGAGGTAACCTTAAGAACAGAGGAATATTGTTTTTTGTGGTTGTAGCTGAAAGTGGTTACAGTAGGTAGCCTACAAGCAACCGCACTGATTCTGAGACTTCTCAACTGCGTTCCTGATAGTATGCTTTTTTGGCAACATGCTCAGCTTTGTTGTAGAAAAGAATTACATAGCTAATTAATCTTACTTACTAATTTAATCTTAAACATGAGCTACCAGACATTACAGACGAATGTGTTTACAGACTACAAATGTGTTGCCTGTATATTCTTTCTCCACAGCGTAGTGAATACATGAGCACTGGCCTGAGTAGTGGCCTGGATTAGCTAACAGAGTTCTACAGTCCTTGTGGCTGTGTCCATCTTAGATACCGGAGTGCCTTACAAAGAGGGAACCTAGTGTAGTTCGCGTCAATCTCATAGTGCTGTAGTTTACACTGCACTATAATGTCCAAATGTTTGTGGACACCCCTTCTAATTCAGTAGCATTCAGCTACTTTAATCTGCAGCCATTGCTGACACAGGTGTGCAAATGAGCAAGTCACAGCTTGTCTAGTCCCTGCAGATAAGTACTGCCAGTGGAAGAAGACTCTCTGTAACAGATAAATATGAACCTACTGGCACCATGCCAAATGCCCGGCATGGACTAGAGGGGTATAAAGTTCCCCGGGCACCGAGCTGTGAAGCAGTGGAACTATGTTCTCTGTGTTTTTTGGGATGAGGCGGGGTAGAGATCATCCAACATCCTGACCTCACTAATGTTCTTGTCCCTGAATGCAAGCAAATCCTCACAGCAGTGATCCAGATTTTAGAAAAAAAAAATCTTTCCTGGACAACAAAAGCAGGATAAACTTTCAGAAGAAACAATGAAATACATCCTAATACTTGTCCACACGGTGTAGACAACATACAGGCGTGCATACACCGGACTACCAAACAGCTTCCATCATGTTTCAAGTCAAAGGATGTCCTGGTTTTGCTTATAGGAAGTACAATGAAGCTTGTTGAACTCATTCATAGTAGTTGATGGTATGACTGAAAAAGGACATGGAAGAATACATTGGGACATGGGGGAAACAAAGGGTATTAACTGCAGCTGAGTGATCACACATGAGGCTTAAATTTCCTCACCTTGACCTCAGCTTCAGAGAAATTCTGAACAAGGTTCTTCAGTGTTCGGCGTAGCATTGACTGAGTCATGGTGCCGGATGTGTTGTCTACAAGGAGCTGATCAGTAAGGGCGAAGGGATAACAGGAAAATGGTGGGAAAAAGCACATCAATATATTACTTTTTATTCCCTCACAGATGACTAACAGAACTGAACACAAACATAATCACGTGTGGATATGTGTAAACACAGTTGGGCAGAGTATTTAGTGAGCAGAAAACGTAGTGATGGCTTAATACTGTGTAAGGGGTAAAAACCAACATTCAGAACACACGTGTACAACCCTGCTGTTGTCATTTCTATTTAATTCACAGTCCCTCGTTGTTACTGGTCGGCAATGCTTATCATTATTATTTTTTCTTCTGGTAAAGTCAGTGTGCTACAGCGGAACAGTGATCTAAACATATAGAAAGCACATTTGCAGTAGTCTACCAGCAGTACAGTACAATCCTGGGTAGACTAAGAACCATTTAAGACAGTTCCTAAACTGAAATGGGCTTTCTCTTTTAATGGGTAAGTATCCTAAAAGTATTCTCCCCCCCCCCCCCAAAAAAATGAAAAGCAACTGTACTCTTTCCAAAATGTACTTGTGTTCTGATTCATCGCAACCCAATGTGACAATGAAATCCAAGATTACCATAAAAGCCATCTTCCTCACCTTATAAGCAGTGTCTTATGGTTGCTTTAATTGTAGATGTTAACAGCTGATGTTCTCCCTTTTATAGACCGCTCACTCCATGTGCTTCTCTTTATTATAACACCTGCAAAGCACAAAATTCCTGTAAAACAAGAAATTGCTTCATAATACCTGCTTATTTTGACAGTGATGTTCTTCATATTAAAATCACACAAAAGGTTTTTATCACTTTAATTTATGGTTGCCTGTGGCTTAATCAAACTGGGGTACGTATTATGATGACCATTTATTTAGACCATTTGTTTGGGGGTTCTCTGGGCAGGTGTGTATACTTTTCAGGAGGCTGAATAAGGCTCTAATAAAGACATGTTAGGACTCCTGTTAAACAAAACTAAAAATGACATGGAAGTATATATACAAGCCAGCAAGCAATCTGAGTGACAATGCCGATGCTGATAACCTCAGGCCTGTGCATCCTTTGGCCTGTGCATGCCTGTTCTACATAACACACAGCCATGTACAGACCATAAGACTCTGCATGCATGCATCCATCCATCCATCCATCCATCTCTTCTCATCCACATTTTCAGGGACTTTAGGAGACTTTAACGATTATTTGACGTACAGAGACTTATTGTTGTTCCTGGAGAGGAACTTGTCTTTTACAGAATAAGCTGTTACAGGAGACTGAGTGAAGGCCTTCAGAGTCATCGTAGGTGAAAGAAAATACAAGACACTGCTCATGCAGCCGTGTTGACAGGTGCATCATCAGTCGTAAGTCATCAATAATACGTTTTGATATGCTTTAAAGCCTAATCACAGAAGATGGAATATCTGTGTAATCCATTAGATCCTTTAAAAGATAGAGACACAGAGAGGAAGCAGAGACACAGAGACACAAGGCCTGCAAAGGCTGCCTGTGAGGGAATCTACTGACATGGTAAGACTGGCACAGGCTGCAGCTCTAAAGGCTCCTACTGGTATTAGCTACCTACTGGTAAAGAAAAGGCCTGCTTACTGTCCAGGCAATATAATGTCAGTATAATATTAGGGGTTTGTGCAAATGTCTGCTGTTAATAGCCACCATCCTACATCCCCCTTTTACTTATTAACAATCCGACGAGCTCACACACACACGCCTCAGTCTCCGGCTCCTCCTGATATGACCGTATTGTATTACAGGAGGCTGATCTGCGGGGTGAACACACAGCACGACAGTAACATTACTGCGGTACAGGACTTTAACACTAACACTGAGACCATACACTAAAAGCACTGCAGTACGTTTACAGTACGGACTCGTCTCCTTTGCGACATCACTGAATATTTAGCTAGCTACCATCTGCTAACGTTCATTTGAGTCCCAGGCACCACAGCTATCCAGCCAGGCTAGCATCAGCTAACACAAACCCCCACTGAGAGAGGAGACTAGCAGATACCACGGATCTGCGTGACGGACACAAAGCGCCCTTCTCTCGTATCTAATTAGCCCATTCAGCCCATTTAGTCCACAACAAAAAAAAAAAGCACAGTTATGAAACACTGCGATATGGCAGCACCGACCTCGGAGAGCAGAGATGGAGAGGCGTGAGAGGAGGCTTTTCCCGAGGCTGGCGGAAATTTCCGCTTCCGTTACCTGTCAACAACAAACGAGCCCTCTCATTGCATATGCAAGAGGAGGGCGTGGCCACGGGCTTTTTTTTTTTCCTTCAGAGAAATAAAACGCATAATATTAATATTAATATTACTCTGCTGTTGGTGTTTTTTTCCGATATGGCTGGAGCGCTGTGTCACTGCACTGTTGGGAAGACCGTGGGAAATGAAAGCGCCATCGTGATATTCGCATCTGCTAGATCGACGCGCGTCGAGCCGCTGATCCCTACATCAGCGCCCGGCCCAGGCAGCCTCCTTTATTGCCTGTCCGCGCGCTTGTAGATCGAGGGATACGTGCTGCGTAGGATTAGAGCTTCAAGGTTTTCCAGTGTCGTCAACGTCACTGACGTCGCTGCAGGCGGCTGGCCAGTAAAAGCCGAATCGGATGAAGGCTGATAAATGACCCGCGTCGAATAGGTATCTTTCAAGATGACGACCGAGGGCGAATATGAGTCCGTTCTGTGCGTTAAGCCAGATGTCAACGTTTACCGCATCCCACCGCGGGCAACCAACCGCGGGTACAGGTAAGCTAGCGACATCAGTAGGCTGCGAGGGCCTCCGCCGACACCAGGTGTCCGCATTACTGTAAATCACGCTATGCTGCGTTAACAGCCTACGCCGTGTTCCCGCTCCCTGCTGTCTCTGGATGTGTGGGGTGGTTTGTTAGAGGTCACTGGCACCTGCTGTTAGAAGGGCTGTTTGTTTTTTTTTTCAACTGGGCCTTACCACTTGTTTATCTTTTTCCATTTGGGTGTCGACTGATGCGCCTCTCCAGAGAAGCAGCTTCACTCAGAGCGTTTCATCATTGCTGTAGCTGGAGCAGACCGCTGTTCTCCTCCGTCAGGAGGTTCTGCATGTAGCGAGCTGTGATGGAGGCCTCGACGTAATTCCTCTGTCCGTCTACCCGCTAGATCCAGTTCATATGGCCAGGTGTTCGTCTTCACAGTGCTTATTCCAAAATCATGGGGATTGTGTTCAGTAACAGCCTGCACACGTTACACGTCAAACGTTACACTTGATGTTTGAACCTTTTCTCAGAGGATTTGATTGCATTTACCTCTAGTCAGTCTGTCAAGTCACTCTTATTTTTTGTATATGGCTTTTTTACAACCTGACCTCGACACTAAGCAGTCCAGTAATAACTTTAAAAAAAAAAAATAGATAAGCAGGCCAAAAGCCACAGTGGCACTGAAAAACTCCCTCAATGAGGAGCCGAGACTCACAAGAGGGAACCCATCCTCCCCTGGTCATAACCGCTGATCAATTACTAATAAAGGGTATGAGGTCACCTTAACGCCACACAAGTCTGTTGATTGCTCGGGTGTACTGAAAGCATTGTGTTGGTGTTGGTTCATAAGGCTGGGACACACAAGGTCTAGCAGGAGTAGCAGTCCGACATCAGCTTCAGGCTGGACATGTTTATATGGCCAGGTGTTCATCGTCACAGTGTTCATTGCAAAATTATGAGAGTTGTATTCAGGAACAGCCTACACTTTCCTGCTCCAACGTTACACTTGATGTTTAAACGTTTTCTCAGAGGATTTGATTGCATTCAGCCTCGGTCAGTCAAGTCAAGTACATTTTTTTTGACTGTCAATCTGATATCAGCTTCAGACTGGACATATGGGCAGCTGTTAATGCAGAAAAGAGTAAAGGAAGGAATTAGTTCTTAGAAATTAGTTATCAGTTTGGATTTATGGACAGAACATATGAGCAATATTAGACTGTGGCTAGTGACTCTGGCAGATCTGACTGTAACCACCTTAGTAAAAGGAGAGAGCCAGAAGGTACCAAAGACATGAGAGCACAGGTGGCACTCAGAGTCTTCCCTGAATGTACTGGAGGACAGTCACTCCAGAGAACGCAGTGACACTGCTCAGCAGCCCATGCTGGGGGGCTTGGCGCTGGGCATGGCAGCTGCACATTGGTCTAAGCTAGTCTTGGATGGTCAAAGTGGTTAAAGTGGTCATTCAGGCATAGCAAACAGCTTTAGCAGGTTGACCAGTTTGGAATCTGACGTAGTTTAACCAAGCTGGTAATTGAGCTGACCATTCTGGTAGACCAGCGTTGGGATCCTGGTCATATTGGTTGACTTGCTTGATCATGATGGTCATGCTTGTTAACGTTAGCGTGGTCATCCTGGTCAGTGAGCATGGTCAAGCCGGTCAACCACCTTGGTCGTGCTGGTCTACAAGCTAAGGCATGAAACTCAGTTAGCACTGCAGTTAGCAGTGTGCTGAGCCTGGAGTAGCAATGATAGAGGCACTGTTCTCCCTGTTACAGTCAGATTTTTAAGCTTCTGGTATTTGGAGGGTCATGAAAAGATTTCATGGGAAAATTTCAGATGTGAGATTGGGACACGTTTCACATTTGAGCCCGTCTGAGTACTAATTGGGAAGCTTCTAGGCATTTTAGACAGTTTTTCGCTTTTTGCTTGGGAATTGCTTAAATCATTTTAATCTACTCCTATTGAACTCTTGTTTATTATCAGAATACTTGTCACACAGATGTACACACACTGACTGACACAAACAAAAATTGTCATAGTAATGACTATGTCAAGATTTCTGTTCATAAGACATTCCTGCCCTGTCACCGAAGTAGAGGAACGATCTTCCCCTGGGTGTCCGAACGGTAGAGTCGCTCGCTGTCTTCAAACACAGACTTAACACCCTCCTCTTCCACAAGTATTTGGGCGAAGTATAGTGTGGAGTATTAGGGTCTCCTTACTGAATTTTGTGTTTAGTAGCATCTGAGCTTAGAGGTATCTTTTGGATCCTAGCCGATACAAACTAGCTAAGGGTATTTTCTGAGTGAACAGTGAAGCACTTTTGTAAGTCGCTCAGGATAAGAGCGTCTGCTAAATGCCTTAAATGTAGATGTAAAGGCCTGTTCTACAAAGTTCGTAAAATATCATTTTCAATACCGCTCCCAATATAATATGCTGTTGTTATTAATCTGGCGAATTCATTGTCAAGTACAGAATGAAAGTTTGTGCACTGTATATTTCTGATAACCTCAGCATTTGTAAGCAGTTTATCTGAGCAGTGTTTTGGCAATTTGACCAAGTAGATCAACGGACCACAAATGAACAGAACTCCTGAATGAACGCTGGAGGTACAGTCAGGTGGGATTTTGGGTGAACCTCCCATCTAACACTGTTTACTGCATGTTTTATTGCAGCTTTTCAAGAATCGTACAAATTGAACATGATATACCAGCCATTGTTGAGCGTGTCGGTCTAAACTCTGGCGTTCTGTTATTGGTAGGGCGGCCGACTGGAAGTTGGATGCGCCTGACTGGACAGGCCGCATGCGGATAACGGCGAAGGGGAAGGTAGCGTACATCAAACTGGAGGACAAAGTCTCAGGTGAGAGAAGAATGGTAAAATGTCTTTGTAGGATCAGAAAAGTGTTCTGATTGAAGTTAGCCTTATTATAATACACTTTAAGTAGCTGGTGTTATGTAATCGTGTTATTCAGCAGTTGTCTCAGGTGTGCAGTGTGTACAAGTGTTGCAGGGATGTAGTGATGTTCATATTTATTACCTTATTTGCCACATGACGCAACTCACCAGCAATTTTTTGAAAATCACTTTTTCAAATTTGCCATTCAGCAATTGAGCTGAGACTCTTAGCTCCTAACGTGGGCTTGGCTAAACTACTGAGATCTGTAGCTGAAGCAAAATTTTCCAACTGATGCCCTAACGTTTAGCAGAAACCCTCCCTGCCTATGCTGTTTATATCTACACCAGCATTTTTAACAATTGTTTACCTCCTGTTGTTCAGGCGAGCTGTTTGCTCAGGCACCTGTTCTGGAATATCCTGGTATTGCTGTGGAGACGGTTAGCGATTCCAGCCGGTACTTTGTGCTCCGAATACAGGATGACAATGGTGTATATATGAGTCTTTTACTTTTATGCACACATTTTCCTACTGTTTTAATACTGCTTAATATAACCTTTACACTGTGGACGTTCTTGCTAATATGGCAGTGGCAGTGTTCATAAACGCTACTTTCCTAATATTTCAGGTCGCAGTGCTTTCATTGGAGTTGGATTTGGGGATCGGGGTGACGCATTTGATTTTAATGTTGCTTTGCAAGACCACTTCAAGTAAGTCAGCTTCTCTCTCTCTCTCTCTCTCTCTATTTTTCTCCATCTATCTCCTTTTGAATATGATATGAGGCTGCTGTTGAGGTATTAATGTATATGTTCACTCTCTTTAAGGTGGGTAAAACAGGAGAACGAAATCATCAAAAATGCTCAGGCTGCGGATTCTGGACCCAAACTGGATCTAGGCTTTAAGGAAGGACAGACCATCACACTCAACATTGGGGTATGACAGTTACCTGTCTTTACACCAGTGGCGAATAGTGTTAGTATTATAAATATTAACACACGCATATTAAATACACTGTGTGTTGTACTGTTGTGCATTAGAGGTGGTTCAGATTCTTGTGCTTGACTATTGTTGTATTGTATAGAACTGACCCCTTGACCGATGCAATATATAATGTAATATAATAACATTTTATTTCAGCAAGGCAAAAAGAGAGACAAGCCCCGTCCTCAGAGCTCAGGAGGCCTTGGGCTTCTCCCACCTCCCCCTGGAGGCAAAATAGCTCCTCCCCCATCCTCCTCCAATCAGAACACAGTACCACCCACAGCAGGGGTAACACAGATTGGTGCGTATTGTTTGTTTCTTTACTTGTTTATTCCTTTATTTTCAGTCAGACTCTTAACACCATCATGTTAGAACGTCCGGCCCCACAGCAGATCCATTGATTATTTATATTACAACCACATTTATAATCATCCTCCGTTAGAGAGTGTTGCAATAATTGGAAGAAGAGGGTCATTTCACTCAGACAACAATGTTATGAACACAACACACACCAGAGGTTGGAGTGCTGTGGGGTGCCATGTAACTATCCAATGCCTTTTAAAGAAGAGGACCTGCTTCTGTGGTGGAATTTAGTGCCTTCAACCACAGATTCAGGTCCTCTTTGGATGTGGTACCCAACAACACTCCATGTTTTGTGTGTTGTGGGAAAGTCAGATCTAGTTAGCTATGCCCTAAATCAGTGTTTCTCAACCCTGGTCCTGGAGGCACCTTACTCTGCACATTTTCTAACCTGATTAAAGCAAGGAATCCACTAAAATGTAGAGGGTATGATGCCCCCAGGGCCATGATTAAGAAACGCTGCTCTGAATAGCTCTGAATAGCCTGTTTGAATGTTGGCGTGGTGGAATAAGGTTGCTAGACTAAGGATTCAGGGAGACATTATTGTCATTCAAATAACATGTAGTATATGGGGTGGAATAAAATTGATATCTCAAGGTCCCAGTTACACCCAAAGAGCAATTATTGAATAAATATAATAATAATATCTAGAAAAATCTGGAATATAAGAAGGGTAAAAATGAGATATAAGAATGGGAAAGCAGAGAATTAAAAAAGTAAGTGTAGCAGCATAAATGAATTAAAAACCAGTAGCATAATAAAGTGTCAAAGTGTGGGTAAAGTGTCTAAGTATCCTCAAAAAGTGTGAGTGCAGAAAGTCAGAATTTTAGTGGTATTTCCAGGTGTAGAGCTCACATTCGATTGTAATGCTTAATATACTCCAGTACAGAAGAGATTAGATTTAAGGTTTGCATCATCTCGCTACAGATGTACAACATCTGGTATGCTTTTTTTTTTTTTTAGTATATATAAAAACACTTCCATTTGCAATGCAATGTGGTATATACCTTAATATGCGTTGTAGTAATACAATATGATCATATTCAAATAAAGTATGCCTTATTTTTTTTTAGCTAACACAATCCTATGGATTAGTTATGGTTGAATATTATAATATTATCATAGTATCAAATTTGATATTTCCTAAAGATTCATCCTGGAATTCAATTACTGCTGGTGGTTTACACCACTGTTTCTTTCCCTCAGGCTGTCTATTAGAACTGGACAGTAATAACTCCAATACAGTGGTTCAGTCAAATCCAAGTTCTGACCTTTGGGGGGACTTCTCAGCTCCTGCAAGGTAAGAGCCCATTAAGCTCTCAGTTATGCGACTGCTGTTCTTTTTTTTCCCCTCCCCCACTTCCCTTCTCCATTATTGATCCTCTGTTTTCTACTGCAGCTCTATTCCCCCTCCAGCACCACGACAAGAACCTACTTCTGGCAACTGGGTGCAGTTTTGAGGCCACTCCCATCATCCTGTCTCTTCATATCATTTCCTGAGAAACTCCATAAGTCTGTCACTGACAAAACATTGTAAATACAGAACACATCAGATAGACGTGAGGAGGGGTAGAGAGAGAGAACCTGTGTGTTAAGATTGTTTTGTCACCAGCTTATTTTGCAGAGCCAAAAGCCATTCGATTAAAAGAAGTGTTGAAGTGCTTGAGATTTTCAGCTGGCAAATGCCCATGGACCGTTATCAGCGTCAGTCGTATAGGTGTGACTACTTTGTGTTTGTGAGATGGTTTCGGAAGACAGTGTGTTTGCACCTGTCTGTCGTTTATAGTCCATTTACCACCAGACTACACACGCTACATGGAAATCCAGTATATTTGCAATACGTATTAAACATAGCGTGCTTAAACAAGGGAATTCCAACAGCGGTAATAATGCTAACCCCTGAAATGGGAGGGGTGGAATGTCAAATCTATAATCTGTAATCATTTCATTATGTTCATTATAAGTCCATCATGCATTTACAATGACTAATCTGTGGTCAGTCATGTATTAAACCAAAATAAAATGTTCTAAAATAAGTGTGGTGTTTTTCTGACTGACTTTACAGTGAAGATGCTCTCTTAAGAATGTCTGTGGCAATCCACTGCAGTAAGTGAAAGTACAGGAATTCAAATGGGAAGTTTCACTAATGGGAAATTAGTGACATCTATCCTCTTGATGTGCTTTTGGAGCCAAATTTGGCCATTTTTTAGATGAGAGATTAATTGGACCAAGATTGACTAGGAACGTGGTGCAGAGGAGCTTAACGGATGCCTTAGGATGTTTTATACAGCCCCCTAGATCCAAAGGTGATGCAGACAGAGAGACACTTTATTTATGAATGATGCAGCTGGCAGGGTGCTAAGGTGCCCCAGTCAGTGACCTTCCCATACTTTTTATGGATACCTTGCATTTGCTTTTAGACAGTGAGAATCCCAGTTCTACCTGTAATTTTACTGTAGGATTCTTTTTTTGTTATAACCAATTATTTGTGATTATGCTGCTGTAGATAAACAAATTTGCTCATTAATAAAACATGTACAAGCAGTAAGGATCTCATCCCAAGTGCACACTTTTAAGCAGATGCAGGAACTACAGGGGTCCTGTCTTTAGTGTTGCTCGCCACAAGGCTGCGCTGCAGTTAACGGACTCGGTGTTTAGGTCGCAGCTGGAACTGGAGGCGCACCTGGAGTGTGTCAGACCATCACCTGATAATTGCGTTAACAGTCAAAGGTATGGTATCAAGTTAGTATTCAAATATTATTACTAATTATTAAAATTAGTAGTAAAATATACATTTGTTATTATTGACTGAATGGATTTTGCTAGTGGATTATGCTCCAGAGCTTTAGAGACATGGAGAATGGTGATACAGACGTTGTTTATTAGCATCTAACGCTGAAGCATGGAAACCAGGGCTGCTGAGACTCTGCATCACCCTTAAAATGCGTGTAATCCTTCAGACAAATTCACCAGTGCAGACAGACACACTGCGGCCCTGTGTTCTGCGGTGAAGACAGACGACTAATGCGCATTTCCTATGCATTAAAAAAATTAGAACAATTATTACTAATATTAGTATCAGCTCTACATGTTAATAAAGCCAGTTCCGGCACATGCTGCCAGAAGGACATATCTATAATGCAATTTTGACAGTTTTGACCAATTATTTACATGGGACTATCTACATTAAAAAAATATTACTAATTATTCATTATATTATATTACTAAACAAAACAACAAAAACCATTCAGTAGATAATAACAAAGACATATTTTACTACTAATATTAGTAATTACTTATAATATTTCAATGTAGATAGATAGATAGATAGATAGATATACTTGTTCCTAAAAGGATCAAAACTTTCTATCAGTAAAAATGTGATCCCATGTAAGTTGGTTACATAGTTGGTTTCATATGCTCAGAATTATTATGTTAGAAGGTAAAGATATCTATCGTTCTTTTTTACAGGTAAAAATTGTGATTTCAGATATCCACATGGTAATTCAGAGAAGTCCACATTTGACTCCTGCAAATGTTTCAAGGACCAAGGCTTCAATTTATGAATATTTACATTTAAGTTTCATCATGTTGAAATTAGACACTTTATTCTTTTTCCCCATCATTTCAGGGCATCACAATGTGTGGGACATTTCGCTTTAGTCAGTGTTTATGTGATTATGCCGTTGTTCAGCATGAGGACAGGAGCTACGACAGGTCAAAGAAGCTCTTATGAGGCTGAAAAAAGTGTAAAACCATTACAGACATCTGTTGAATCTTGGATTACCAAAATCAACTGTGTGAAATATCATTTATAAATATATCAACAAAAAGGAGAAGAATACACCTGCTGTATTTTACACAAGCTCCTACTACTGTTTCCATGGCTTTCTGTGCATTGCTAGGTTACTGGCGGGGGGACTTGACTAATACTTACGGATCTGCGTTCGGAGGGTTATCCTGAGATATTGGCCTATTAGGGATTAAGATTGTGAGGCTGGAATTAACTGTGGTATAAAGGATGTAAAAGAGTAGCCTGATATTCACAACATTTGAGTACTTAATTGAAATTGAAGGAATGAAAAAAGGGGGAAAAGGGAAATGATGCACATGTTGTATTTTCCAACATTTCAGCAGAATTATGAAGAATTCCAGCTTTACATGTAGCTACTTTTGCAAGTTAGGGAATCAATGTCACAAATGTATAAAAAAAGTAATCAGAAATCAATTCATTAATGCATGCCTTACAGCACTAAACCATTAAAACCACCTCAAATAGATGCAAAATAGATGTACATAATTGTGGATGTTTACATATTGTATAATGTGGAATTTGTTTTAGAAAAATGAAAAACACTTTATGTATAACACCAGGGTAGAGGGGGCAGCTTTGTGGCTAAAGGTTCCCATGGAAAGGAGAACCTGTATAAGAAACCAGTACTGGAAATGTAATGAAAACTTTCCACCCCTTTGCAGCTCTTACCAGGACACCAAGTAAATGCCAAGGCTTCTGCTCTGATTCATTTCAGAGATATTTGTAGGACTTGTATAGGCCAAGACTTCCTCCAGTAACTATTGCTTCAGTTCCTATCCTACTCTTCTTTTCCTGCTTCTCCCTTCCTACCCCAGGAGAACTCGGAGGAGTTGAGGGGAGGAATGAAATTGAGAGAACAAGCTGGGTAACTGGGGAAACAGCACAGTCATTTCAGTCAATTGCAACTTAACCTGAAAGCACGCCCCTACAGTACTGGAAACCAGTCACAGTTGCTGCACACGTCCTGCCTGTTTGCATTTATTCTATTTTACATCAAGTACAAAATACAGAAAATCAAACCAGCTCAAAACAAAACCAGGAGTATGGCTGGCCTCCTCCATGTTGTCCAACCTCTCAGGGTGTGGTTGCGGTGACATCATTCTAAAAATCTCAGAAGGACAGTGCTGCCAGGTTTGCAGTTTTCCTACCAAAGTAGTGTCAAATGGCAGTTGCTGGTCAAAAACGACAGGTTGCAGCTTTTTGAGTTTTGAGGAGCTTCCATGTCGATCATGTTGCACAGTTAGGTGAATGTAGCGTTTGGTGTGCTTGTCCAGCCAGGGAATCGAAGCCTCATATTCAAAAGGGGAAAGTAGTGTTGCTACCCACTACACTACACCAACTGCCAAGGTCAACAAAGCGTTTAACTGCAGACAAATAATAATAGTACATTGATCCTGACTATAGCTGGAAACCTAGGGACAGACAGGCAGGTACAGTGGACTGCAGCAGGGAAAGTGATTGAGTGAGTGATTTATTTAGATGATTCTATGTGAAGGTGGGTGAACATACATGCCCTCTATGTAAGTTGAGACATGGCAGCTAAAACCATTAACCAAGCCTGTGAAGAAAGCAGAATTACGTTATTTATAAGTAACACGAGCTAAAAAGAAAGGGATATGGACTGCTGCAGTTTTACCACAGTTTTATTATTAATATTTCATATTAGATGTTGAGACAGTTGTGACACAAAAAACTGATAACGACAAAGTTTATTTCCATTCCAAAATATATAAATATGCATATAAATATGAAGCGACAGCATTTTATCAACAGAAGTGACCTTGAGTAATATCACAGTACAGCTAGGGTCCCATTGTAATTACAGTGACCTAGCTACTGATTAGTTAGTTATATACAGTATATTTGATTGCACATTCCCCAATGTGCAGTTCTTAAAGTTCTTAAAGGAATCAAGTGTGGAATTGTGGTTTGTTTTGGATAAAGTTAAAATTTTGCATCTTAGGACATTTTGAAACTTTGGAGGAAGTCCTTCAGATTTATCAGTAAGGTAACAAAGCAACGGACAAAACATTGTTCTATCTAACTGCTAGAAAGAGGATGACCATGGCCCAAATGAATAGGCTACTGGCCACGCTGTTAGTTGTGCCGCTTTCATAAAGCACTAAAAACATATTAAGTGCTGCCAGAGATTCATAAAGCCCAGAAAGATCCAGAGACATTTTCTTCATTCACTAAATCCCACCCATGGGAACAGAAACACCCTGTGCAAGAAGGCCTAAGCAACTGTTATTTTTCTTACAACAGGCTAGAAAATACTTGTTTAGGTTCAAAGCAATTTCTGGCAATTCCAAAAAATAACCACAATAATCACTAAAGGGGGGAAATAATAGCTAAAGTTTAGTAAAATGTCCAACATATTAATAGTCAGCATGAAGGGGAGTAAGTCTTTCCTCGCCAAAACCATGTGGCACAGTCCCCCTGGAAAGATCTTTACACTGGGCCTTCAGTTCTATCTGGTGCTGCTTTATTGATGTCTTCCAGACACAGGAAGTGGGTTCAGGAATATCAGCGTTGTTCACTCTTGAAGACTTACTTGGCATCAGGTAGCAGCAGAAACAGAAGCTGGATCCATGTACAAATAAAGTGCAACAGGAATGCTGAAGGAATCCCAAGACATCACTAGAGGACTGCGTAGTTGAAAGCTTCTCCATAGCCCGCTTCTCGCATGTACCTCTCAATGTCCAGTGGATCTGGCACTCGCAGCACTACTGTGTCATTAGCAGTTCTCTCACCTGACCTGAGCTTTAAAATCACTTCAGCCAGTGGGACTCGATCCTGTGGTCTCCACTGGCAGCAGTCCTTCATGAGGGAGTATCTGAGAAATATAAATATTATATGCATGTATGAGTGACCTCAAAGCAGTAGTTATATTTAAGACATAAATATATGCTGTGTCTTAATTGGACAGTTTACTGGAAGGTTACTACAAAGTATTTGCAGTGTGCTAGAAAGAATTTCTTTAAAGTGGTGATGATAGAGACCAGGGATTGCAGTGTCTACCAAACAAATACTTATTTTATGAACAAAACAAATTATTATTATTTTTATTATTATTATTAGATAAGATAAGATAAGATAAGATAAGATAATCCTTTATTAGTCCCGCAGTGTCACAGCAGAAAGGGATAGCAAGACACTCAGTCACAAATTATTATTATTATTATTATTATTATTAATAATAATAATAATAATACTAATTAATAATAATAATAATTATTATTATTTGTAACTGAGTGTCTTGCTATCCCTTTCTGCTGTGATACAATGATTATTATTATTATTATTATTATTATAAGTGGCAATGCCCTACCTTTCCACTCTGTGTATTTCAAAAGTGTATTTTTAGGCCATACCTTTAGGCCAACAGTTTACGTACAGTGAGTTGGGGCAATTGGGTGGTCTCTGTAAGGTTTTCCCCCTCTGTAGGTGCTGCAGGAGTTCACCGGCCATTATTCTAGAAAAGGGAGGTTCTCCTTGGAAACAGACAAAAAAAGAAGTGAAATAAGTCTACAAGTTCACCTCATAAGTATTTAATATCTTTACCTAATAAAAGACTTTCCCCTTGGAATTTTGCTTTTAGTCTATTACTAGGTCTTCTGTTTCTCTGGTGTATCTCCTTAGACAAATTCAACCTGCTCTTTGACTGAACTAGAGTCAGTGAGGATTCGTAATTGAAGGCTGGTAAGTTGGAAACCTTATTATTTCCAGTGAAAAACGGGATTGTTTAGAACTAACTCACCTAAAGTCACCATTTCATATAGTAAGACACCAAATGACCATCTGAAAGTGAAAGAGAAAGTAAATGGACATGAAACCTACATTTCTGGGCAACCGTATAATGCTAAAAAAAAGAACTGAACAGTAGACGAGCTCTGCTCACATATCACTGCTGTGACTGGCATGTCGACGAGCTAACACCTCTGGAGCCTGCCACTTCCTCATCTCCATTTCCTCCACTTCCCCTGCAGTGCCAGCCTCTGTTCTCCGACGGAAAGCTGGGCCTAAACCCCACAGCTTCACTGACAGATCTTGACCGACCAGGACGCTTCGTGCCCCAATGTTACCATGGATGCAGCTTTTACTGTGCAGATACTCCTACAATTTACAAAGTAAAATTTCAAGGTGAGTGAGGGGCTTGTGATCACAAAGGCAATATTGTAATAGTATGTAATGTAGCTTTGTTGTGTTTACATTTGGCCAACAAATAAATCCTAAATTTAGGCAGAATAAAAGTATCTTAATTGATGTGATGTTGGAACATTGCTGATTATCCTATTAGGCGCTTGACCAGGGACAGACCATCAAAGCAATACCAATATCAATAGCAAATACTGTATGAGGATGGGGCTGTCTTACAGATTAACCTCTTTCCACAGACCCATGACTGACCACCTGCTGCTATTTAATATACTTTTCTTTATTAATATCCTCAGTGTTGTTACACTTACTTGATATGTAATGACCATGTTCTAACAAAGTCCATATTTTATTTTTATTATTTTGCTAGAGTCAAACTGAAAAAAGTAAGAAAACAGGAATAGGAATGTAATTTGCATATCGCTTGCATTTAACTTTTACTCTGATTGAAAGCAAAATCAAGCTCTGTTATGTGTGTGTTTCTCTTGGTGGGATTTAATTTTTATCTGAGCACTTCAACATCTAGTATCAACAGATATTGATCCATTAAGTCTAAGCTTTCATAATTAATAAAGCCACGCAATTTAGGTAAGGCCTGCCAGACCAATTAATGCTGCAGTCAAAAAAATTCTGAAGTTTTTTTGTTGTTGTTGTTGTTTTTTTTTTACATGTTATTAATAACGTGCCACTCTGGTTTGATATTTAGATATATATATTTTTTTTTGGCTTTGTTGACCATTTTACAGGTTGTTTATTATCGACTTATGATATAATGCAGTTTGATTGGCTACTGGTTTAAAATGTGAAAATGAACATAAGAAATGAACATTTTATATAGTTTTGAATACAGAAAGATTTCATATTTCTGTAACATGCACAAAGTAACTTCATTTATTTTAGCTTCATAACAAACATGCTATTAATGCTAGGACTGGTGTATTGGCACATTTGAGGTAGTACTTACCAGAGCAGAAGCGACCTGTCCACCCATTGTGAAAATCCGTTTCTCTGTTAAATCACATGGAGTTGCCACACCTTGGTGATCCTATGAGGTTGTGAGATTGAAAGTAAATCATTTGAAATTAAAAATATATCCCACTGTACATGACACCAAAGCATGTTAAAATGAGCTTACAGCAGGAACTGTGTGTATCTCGCAGACAAATCCATCAGGGATTCTATTGTGGGCTTTTGTATGGGTGTGATTTGTTTTGTCTTTTTATCAGGTACATTTGTCATAAGAATGCTTTTGTTGATGTACAGTTATAGCCTGTAATCTGATGCAAGGCTACAGGATGACTAACGCAGATAAAACAAAACTGAACACAGTGTACCAACATGTCTAGATTTGTTTGAAAAGGTGTCCAGAAAGTGTAAAAGCCACCTGTCTGCATCTCCATAAAAACGCCAGCAGATCCCTGTTCTCCAGCTCCTCTAGCACTGTGATCAGCGGTGAGCTCACAGTCACCACTCCCAAAAGGGCGGGCAGGCATGGGTGGGGCCCAAGCTCAGACAGAAAGCGAGCAAAGCCCAGAAAGGCCTGCCGCTCTCTGGCATTTGCTGTTTCTGCATTGGAAAAATAACACAAGGTGGATATCGTAGGGACACCATATTACTGGACATATTGCTCAAAACACCCCGGTTAGGATACATCTGTATACTGAGGCAATATTATCCATTAAACGTATTTACTTTCTATGTAGTTAATATCTGTAATTACATTCTCTCTAAAATGCTTGCTTAAATGCAGGCTCTGTACAAGGGTGTGGAGTATTATTGTATAAACTGGACCATTAACTTTTTCACAACCATAACTGACCATATCTCTAACACATAACTCTTTCACGGTACGGTTCTAATCTAATCTGTCTACTAATTAGTCTGCCCACAACATACAGCGCATCCCAAAAATGCAGACACTCTCCATTCCACCTTAAATATTGCGTAAGTCACAGAAAAGGAACTGTATTACAGATAGACAGAACTTTACCTCACAAAAACAACAACAGTAATGTGAGATTTTTTGTGGCTGTCTGGACACTGTATCAAGCAGCCAATAAGACAAATCTACATAAACATACCCCACAAAAAATAATCTGAAAACACTTAAAGGCAAGTATTTATGTAGTTTAGGATTGTGGAGGAACATAGAATATGTTTCTGTTGGGGTAATAAAAGCAGTCAAATGAATAACATTTTAATAAAAATTAAAAAATAAATAAATCAAAAAAATCAAATTTTTAATTGTATTATTTTTTTTAGAAATTTGTAGCAGTCCAGTGTTGCCTCAACATTACAAATACTACAATTACAATTTACATATTTCATAAATACATAATCTACTGTCAGTTTGAAATATTCCTTCAATCTAACTCTGTCCGACATAAAATTGTTTTAGGAATGATCTGCTGACAGTATAATTGCAATATTTATTTTTAGCTTTTACTTTTGTTTTTACCATTTTTAAGCTACCTAATGGTTGGTAAAAACATATATAAACTCCTCTTCTAAGTATTGACTGATCGGCTGCAGTTAGATTTTTCAGTGAGCACCTTATCAGCTATGGAAGTCTTTGAATATGACTGTATTTATTTGGGCCCTGAACAGGAAATCTAAAACTAGTTTCTTTGTTAGGCAACAGTTTAACATTTTGTGATTACCTTCTCAACATCTCATAAATACGTATATGCATACCCTTCAGCACTCGTAAGACCACAGCCTTCCGGTCCATAGTGGCTCTGTAGAGTGTGACATCACTATTTGGTTTCACAGCGAAGGAGAAGGGAAGTGGAGTGATTAGCTGAAAGGAGTCCTGCTGCCTCTCCGTTGACAGTGATGGCACCACAGGCTGAGTGCTGGGCTTTCGTGTTTGTGCTGTCATTGGTACATCCTCATACTCCAGGGGGTTTAACTCTGGAGGAGCTGTGAAGGATTGAAGAAAAAAAAATCACTTAATGAAAATGTGATTAACAATGAATAATGACATTTTCTGGTAAAAAAAAAAATATATATATATATATATTGTGTGTGTGTGTTTTTTTTATCTCTTATGTGTTTTAAAAGCTTTAAATTCAAAGTGAAAGTAAGACATTTAATAGTAACTGAGTGTTTTTTATGTTTAGTCACCATGGCAGTTATAGTTAGGATTGAATTCCGGACAGAAGCTATTACAGACTCACACTCTCCACCTTCCTAATCCTATCCTAACTGCAGATCAGGAGAGAAGATTACAGACGTAAGTGCTATCCTAACTAGGCAAAATTCCTAAACACTGTCCTAACTTTAGGATAATCCCTAGAGTGTCAACTTCTGTTTTGACCTTCTCCTTCCCAGAAGCTTCAGACTCACAACTCTCACAACTCCATCTTATTACCTGTGTGGTGTTGATCGAAAATATGACAGCAATGCTGGTAAATAATCAGGAGATAGAGTTGAAGGTGTGTTTCTTAGGGGGATTAGCACGGCCTGCATACTTGCTTGATAAATGAAAGCAAGGAGCAGCCACACCCTGGTAAATAACATAGGCAGGTGCAGGTACCATTTTTTATCTAGATTATCACAGGTTAGTTTTGACATTTTTACAACGATAGCTTTTGAGCTAACACTTTTTTTATGTTATTCTGTTTTTGTTTCATCTGTGCATGTATGGTTGGTTGCTTGGTAACAAACCTAACAACTATAATTACAACAATTACAACAATTATAGACCTAATTAAAGATTTATATCCTTAAAAATGCAATACAACTACATAGACTAGGTCAGTGGAAAAAAAGCTAATTGACAGGTACCCTATTCATGATAGCAACATTTGGCTCTTGGCCTCTTAAAAGGCAATGCAGGACGAAGCTTTGTCCAGCTTTCCTTTATATCTCATTTTGGTTAAAGTCAGCCTATGCACAGCAACAGATAGGGAACAGTAGGGATTGTAAAACAACAAGATTCCAAACACACACACACACACACACACACACACACACACACACACACACACACACACACACAAACACACACACAGACTTACCATCAATGCCCTGCAGGTGCTGTCTGCTGCTGTGGTGCTGCCGTCTGCTGCTGTGGTGCTGTCTGCTGCTGTGGTGCTGTCTGCTGCTGTGATGCTGTCGTGTATGATGATGACTGTGTGTTAGAACTGTGTGGTCCTCTTTTTTAGAGCATAGGCGCAAACAACACAAAGTTAGAAGCGTGCCCAGAGTAATCGCCAGCAGCAGCACAGGAATCACTATGACCTCCTGTTCATATGTCCGTGCCACTAAGAGAGAGAGAGAGAGAGAGAGAGAGAGAGAGAGAGAGAGAGAGAGAGAGCAGGAATGTAGGAATTTAGTTACTACTCAGGTAAATGGGTCAAAACTGACTGGGAAGGTTAGCTCAGTCATATTGAAGGCATCTGTCTGTTGAAATGCAAACAGCTTAATACACGGCCTGTGTTAAATATTCACAGGTATGCAAATTCCCATGACGCCACAGGATCCCTAGATGGTGCAGATTTTTGTTTTAACCCAACTTGCTACACATAGGGAGAGAGCAAATGTGTGGACCTGGGGATTCCTAAGGGTAAAAGGCTAGAATAAAAACACATTTGTTCTCTAAATGGAGTGCTGGTTTTACAAGGTTACAAAGCCAAATTCAAAGCTGTTGTCAGATACTCAGTTTACACACTTATGTACACAGTAATCCGGTTTTGTTCCAATTTCTGTATTACTGGGATAGGTTATTTTGCTGCTTGGTGGTTGATATCCACTGATGTGTGGTTTATACCAATTACCAGTTGATTAAGAAATAAGCATTGTAATAGATGGTCTGTGGTAATGTACTGTTTTTGTAAATGAAAGCAAAAGTGTTAACCCTTACACAGTAATGATCTTTTATATTTCCTTTCCTTTCAATGGTGGACCTTTTTGGGTTTAAGGTAATGACTTTGCAGTAAAAGGTTTGTGAAGTAACTTAAAGTAAATAACTTAAAATCCTTAAAAACTAGATTAACTTCATGAACCTTTCAGTAAATTAGTCTGTAAGACCATAATTGTGTTAACTTTCATGTGTAGAGCATGTGTTAACTACAACGTGGCAGCGCTGGTTTGGTTGGACACAAACCTATTATGGACATGAATGTCATGGCAATATTGGTCTTTCAGCAATTTCTTTGAATAGTTTTGAAACACATATTAAATGATAGAGGTAATAGAACTAAACAAGTAAAAATAAAAATCATTTGTAAAATGTAATAAACAGAAATGCAGTTTTCCTGTGAACCCCTCTTTTACTACTATGTCAAATGCCTAAAACTTAAATCAGCTGGAATAAGTGGTGAAGCCTGCTTTATTTAAACCTGTTTTGTTTGCTTTTAGGTGTTGATGTGGATCACCATGGTGAGATTCAATGAGGTCTCAAGAGGTCCTTGAGAAATAATGTTAAACAGAGATAAACAAAAAAACTTCAGTATACTATAAATACAAACTTTTATGGACACCTGCTCATTCAATGTTTCTTCCAAAATCAAAGCCTCTACTGTTAAATTTTGATTGCTTTTAGCCACGCTAGTATTAAAGAGGTCAGGTACCGATGTTGGATGATCAGCTCTGCCACTTAAACCAATCCACTGCTCCAATACTGTACAGTGTAGTCTTGGGAATTCTTGACAAATAAAGCTGACCATAAACTTATTACATCAAACATGATGCTGAAAAATAACCACTGATCTTTCTATGCATTATTTGTTGTATAATAAAATATGACTGATTTCCTAAAGAGAAAGGATTTTCCACAAACAATTAAGAAATTCAATTAAAAAGACTGAATGTATTCTTAGTGAATTTATACATTTAATTTTGGTTTGTAACACAAATCCACATATATTTCAGGGGCAAAGAGTACACAATTAGGCATTTTCTGCATTTAAGCTCAGTCAGCTATTTACAGTATTATGCAGACAGTTCAGTTAAGTCACTGCAATGAGGCATTTTCATAAATGCATCTTTCAAGTTGCAAGTAAAATGAAAGTGACAGGTGAAAGGTTCTTTGGGTCTTCAGATTTTGCACAGTGTTAAAAACAGAGATGAGAGAACAATAGACAAACTATAGACAAAAGACGATGTGTCTTACCACACAACCTGTCTGAGGAATCGCACAGGCTGGTCACATTAGATGAATTAGACATGCTGTGTGAAAAAAAACAAGTGTCAGGATGACCAGCTGATAATGAGATCATGCCACAAATGTCTAAGCAACCTTTGCCAAATACTGCATTATAATTAGAGACAGGCCTTGTCCAGACATTGTTTTTTGTATGTGTTGTAATGACACCTCACAGACAGGGCAAGCACAGGGAGTATGGTAGGCATTTGGGAGCCCTCTCTGAAAAGGCCAGGTGTAAAAGCTTGGAGAGTTTGCACATAGCAGGCATTGATCTAACACTACTGCGGCTTAGGCCTGCCACTCTGGCTTTTACAAATGCCCTCAGAGATGCAACTGTCCTACAGTGTGTAATTGAATTTGCTGAGCTAAACATGAATTTCATTTTGACTGAGCTTTTTCAAGAGTTGTTTAACCCCTTAACACTCCAAGGCTTATTACACACTGAGGACTTGGTCGACCCACTGGCGGGCCATGGGTGTTTTAAAGGGTTAAATGGCTGCACTTGATGTTTTTGTTGTTTGGGCCCTGTACTCCAACGATGCTGTAATGAAATGAATTAGAAATGAAACTCTGACCACTGAGATCGGAATACTGATGCAGTAACAGTAAATGCAGTGAATTATAACTAGTGCAACAATACAATCAACACCAGTTCAGGCAATATAGCAGTAACTTGTGGAAATGTATCATTAAAATAGGGCTTTTGATTGTTGGAAAGTATCAAAAGCTGAAATTTAGAATTTCTACTTGATGTAATCATGCCCATGTCAATTATGTGTTCATTAAAACCTTAAAAACCATCCAACTGCAAGTGTAATCTGCGACACGGAAGCAACATGGAGGAGCAACTGGAGCAGCTAATGTAATTATTCATTAATCGTAATCGAGGTAAAGTGTTCAATTAATTGTGTTACTGATTTGAGGACATATCTCCCAGCAACACATTAAATCATGAACAAATATCATGTATTAAATCAATTTTGAAAAACAACCGCAAAAATTGATATGGAAAGGTTTTTTGCATGGCAGTGATATATTTCTTAGTTTCACTGAAGACTAGATGTACATACGAGCGCAGGAGTAGTGCAAAATGTACCTTATTGTTTCCCTATCAAAACAACTACTCTGGCAAAGAAAACTGAATTTGTGAAACATTAACAGGTTATCAAGTTGCCATGTTTCTTCTCACACACTTTAAAAATGCATGGCAATATCGAATCCTGAGAGCTAAAAAACTTCATGTTAATGCCAATGTTTAGCCACTGCATTTGCTGCTGTTGTTCAAGGATCTCTACCAGCAACACGCCTTTGCTACACTACATAATGTATCAACAGAGAAAGCGACATAATAGATCAAATTACACACAAAACTAGGTCGCCGCTATTTGTTCAAACATTGCTAAATTGAGTGCAATATCTAATCAAATCTACTGTTAATGTCCCTAATTGTTGTATGTGCACCTTTTTGTTGTGCAATATCCTCTTTCAGTCTGTTAGGGTAAGTGATTTTCGTCCACTCTTCCTGACAGAATTACTCCAGGTTGTTCAGTTTGGTTGGATGATGCTTGTTGGCCACAGGTTTTAAACAGTGCCACAGATTCTGACCACATAAGAAGTGGTCACCTTTTCGTTGTTGAACCACTCCTGGGTTGTTTGGGCTTGTGCTTGGGATCATTGATGAAATGGGACGTTTTGTTTTCATCAGACTGAAGCCTTATCCCTGGATTTGACCTTCCATTTTAACACGATATTTCCAACAGGATACAGGAAACAGAATGAAGAGGGTAATAAGCACTACAGCGCTATTTTGAGATACTTAGCCAGTACGTTTGAAAAGGGACTGGTTAGATTTGCCTACCAAATGAGAAAGCTGTGAGTTAGTGGTTGGATGTCACATGCTTGCAAAACAATAGAATGTTTTTTTGCTCAGATGTTTAAGTCGATATTTTAAAAGGTGACAACAAACTGCATTACATGGCAAATCACTGTGTTTTCAAGCTGTGATCTGCCTTGAGATGCTTGAGACCTTTATATACATTTATACCTTTATATTCATAATACTGAACTCATCGATACTATAGATTAACTAAATATAGAGACACGTGTAGCATCAACCTTTTTTTTTTTTACTTAGCGTACCAAGAGTCATTCCAAGCTTGTTTCACTGCCACACCTTCCCATGCTTGCACAGTCACTGTGAGATGTACATTATTAAAATTCTCTTTCACACTTCTCCCTCAACCTGTTCGTCTGCATTGTTCCTTCAAGCACATATGACTTTCTGACATTTTTGGCATGCGTACAGTCAGAAACTGCTGTACTGTATGTGACAAACTGAAACTCACAAAAACAGACATGGGCTAGCCACTATAGTTCATACATGCATTTACAAGGGGGCTTTAAAAATTAAAAGAATTAAGCTGATTAATTAAATCTGTACAGTATAGTCTGGTTCTTGACTTAAATATTTTTTTATTCCATACTGCCTTATTCTTCAGACTTCAACTTTTGTAAATCCTTTGATTATATGTCATTACATTGGTAACACAACCTTAAAATGTGATGGAAATTGACCACACAGTCGCAGTATTCTTTTATGTTGAGGTAACAAGGTCCTATGACATATGACATGTGTGGCACAGTTAAATGAATCTGATATTGATATGATTTTGTTTTTTTTTTAATGTGTAGTATGTGTATAAATGTCAGATTAGCGGTTTCAGAAGTCAACTCACCTGTCCGACTCTGTAGCAAAGAAGCACACTGAAGCCTTGTCTTCTTATCTTGACATACTGTGAACCTTAGGTCCATTCATGGCAGTGAAATCCTGTGCAAAAGCCATGCTGCGCAGGTATCCTAATACCTGTTTTCTCAAAGTCACTATCCCGAGTTCTGCGAGCCTTCCTTGTTGTCTCAGAGTGTTCTCTTTCAATGTAAGCCCTGCCCTTGCCTTTGTTTCCTTCTCGCCGCACCTGCCCCTCTCTTATCTGATTGGATCAAATATGCAGGACATCATTTGTAATTTCACATGTTCATTTTGTGTATCTCATAATTCTGCGAATGAGTTAATGCTCGCATGGATGAGTCACCATCAGGCTATTAAGATGGTGTAAGGCTATGCATGGCACAGCTCAAATTCATTTATTTATAGCTTTCACCTGTCAACACTGATCTGACCAGGATCTGCCGAGATGAAACCAAACAATTTGCATCCGACCTCCCCTCTGATGTTGCTAAAAACATTAGATATACATGAGAGTGAAATAAGCCCCTCATTTTCAGTTGATGTCATGCTGGGTTGTTTGGGTAGCATGTGAGCTACACAAATCTAATTCTTCACTGATTGTGAGAAGGAAAAGTATTCACAATTAATCTTTTAAACTAGCGACCACATGTTTACTGCCTCTCTAAAACCCTTCAAATGGACAAGATCTGCAGTACAATATAGCCTAAGCCCACACACCTAAACCCCTAGGCACAATGGGAAAGTTTCAGTCAGGAATGGTAATGAAAACATGGGTGTGTGCTCATGCAGGCCTGTGTGTCTACTGAATAAATAAAAAAATTGTATTGTTGACTTGTTCCACAAACTCTTCCTCTAGCCTGGATGCAAGTTGGATAGATTTCCTAATTCCTTCCTGTCATAGTCAATGTTTGGTTATGAATGTGACTCATCTATATATATATTTATTACAACCTGGTGTTCTTTCCATAGTTTCACAATGAATTTCTAGCATACTTTTCTCATACGTTTTTTAGCTGGTATTATAATGCGGATGTGTTTTTTAAACTGTGCACACACAGACGAAGAAGCCCATCCTGTGTTTACACAGGAGTTAAAATGTTTGGATATTTGAACATATTTGCCGTACCTATTGTTTATTTCAGACTAATACGTCATAGTAATTGAGTCATTCAAAGAAAACGGGAGCCATGTGGGTCGTTTGATTAGGTGTCATAAGCACAAAAAATGTGGCAAAGGGTGTCTCAAAGCTTAAATGTAGTTTTAAATGAAGTGTTTTTTTGTTGATATGATGATATATGAGAAATTGTGCATTAGTTCAGTCATTTTCTCATGTCTGTATTGATCAGCATTTCATTTGTATCCAAAATATCTAATTATCGTTTCAATTTAAATTCAGTATAAATGTTTTATATTGCACTTTACACAAGAAAAAAATTTGGGTCCTAATCCTCTGGTCGACACCGGATAGAACAATAAATATTTCACTTTGCATTACATTTAAATTGTTATTTTATTTATTTATTATTATTGTTAGGATTATACACGTGTCCCTGTTTATGTAAGATATATTTTTTTAAAATATAAACATTATTTTCTATTAATAAAAATGGAAAGCTAGCAAATTCAAAAGAATTTAAATAGCCCTTTTAACAACAAAAGACTCAACAACCCACCTTCCTCTGGTCGACACCGGTTAGCACAACAAGGAGCAGACCATTTACATTATTATAAATTTTTTAATAACCCATTATTATTTTCAAAGTCATAAGTGTGTCCCTATTTACATAAATATCTTTATTTTATTTTATTTTATTATATTTTTTTACATAAAAGAATTGCACTTGCTTTGTAGAATGACTCAACTGTCCTTACAGGTGGTTGTAGCTGTGTTGGTTAGATGTAGTTAGATGTCATCTACAGAGTATGAAAGAAATGTATACTCCTTCAACTGTCAAACAACTTGTCTAATGAGGAAGATTACCAAAATATCAGTACTATTACATACTTTTTATACAAAAAATATATAAGAAATTAATTTCTTCAGTTCCACTATCAATTCACCTGAGTTACAGTAAGGGAGGACAGATCAGATAAACTATGTATTATATGGTAACTGTAAATACTGGCCTTCCTCAAGGATTCACACACATCAAATCACTCTTAAATAACGTTAAATAACACTTACTTATTTATATACAGAGAATATATAATATTCTCACATGGCCCAAGACAGCTGCATGCTAAATCTGGGGTAAGGATAAAACTCTTTACAGTGCTTTCAAATGATCACTTATTGTCATGGCTGCTGCCTCCTCCTGTCCCTGCCTGGCACTTTGGCTCCTCCTGCTGTTGAGTGCTGCACAGAGCTCCAGGCTGCTGTTTGGCCTAGCCACGTGCATGCCAAACCCCCTTTAAGCTCCGCCCATGCACCTGAGGGTCACCTTATCAGCACAGGCATGTTTCGTGAGCCAATTATCAATCTGCATTCCTGTCTGTACTTGTATTGCTGTGGATTTGTGAAACGTCAGCAGCTGCAGCCCATTACTGCTCCATTCAAGCGTTCACATCTAGCCGAGTACAGTCCGTATGGCCGGCTGTGTTCTTGTTCCGCCCATCTTATCGAGGGTACATCAGGACATGACGTGTGGACTTGGCCCAGCCAAATACCAAATATCCCAGAATGTATTAAGCACCACACTGCCACTCGCCAAGTCAGTTCGAGCAAGATCACCAGTCAGAACTTGATGTACCTTGTTTTGAAAAAATGGTGTCTTGCTGCTTATTTTTATGTAAGCTTGCTAGTGGTTAAGAATTCTCTGTTACCTCTAGCTGTTCCCTGCTTAAGTCAGATTTTTATTCCATCCCAACTCCCCATCCCACCAACTCAGCACCAGATGCTTCATCATTCCATAGGCTACACTGTGTGTAACGTACCCACTATCATTAGCATTATCTGCAACAGTTTTACCAACAATGGGAGCTGATTAACCTAGCGTGCCAACTATGAAAATTAATTAATAATGAATTATTATTATTATTATTTTTTAATGAATTAATAATTTAAAAAATGCTTTTACCTGTGTAGTACCATTTTGTTTTTATAATTCAATGTTATTTTCATCATGATATTCCTGGTGTCGTTGGGTTTCTAAGCGGCCATGTTATTCGAGTATGCCTTGGACTGGCTCTGTTTCTTAGTTTTTCACATGTTTTGAAAGAATATGATGTTGTGTTCTGGGAATTTAAGTCTTATCTTATCAGTATGATGTTCTGGAGTTTTCCAAACCCTTTATCTTTTTAGATGTTGGACAGGAGTCATTTTTTTAAATATCCAGACAAGTGTGGACAAGTTCTTGGATTAAAAAGAGGGTGTAATTGCATGAGCAATGAGCAATCTTTAGGTCTTCTTATAATACTGTTTGTGCCTGTGGAACAATACCAAGTTCCACAGGCACATCATGTAATTTTGGCTTTTTGCCACTTTCTGGCTGCTTGAGTCATTCAACTATTGAAAATTAATATTTCTAATTGAATATGGATGTAGATCCCCCTGATGGGAGTGCAGTGTCCTGACTTTTCTGTGGTAACAGTGGTATGGCTGGCTGTGCTGGCTTAGGGATTCTCTCATCTGGCTCTTTGGCTCAGATGTGGAGTGCCTACAGTCATTCTTGCACCCCATCAAATTACCAAGTGATCAAAGGCTGAATGTGTTGCCAGAGGCAACCATACAGGCTGCTGTTAAAACTGTAATGAGTAAGCTGGGATCGGGGTTGGAAAGTCATGCGTAGTGTCTTGTTTTTCTCCCAACTTTTTCACACTCCCAAACACACTCTGTTTATTTGGCAGATGGATGGCCATGTCCAGTGGTGTGTGTGTGTGTGTGTGTGTATGTGTGCTCCCTCCCTCTTGCCCCCAGTCTGCGCCACCCCTGGGTCAGAATGCTGAAGCAGACATGCAGTTTATTTTTGGGTCAGTGACAGTGTGTCAATGGCCGCAGATGCGTCGCAAAGAAAGGCTCTGAGATACCAACAGACCCTGGTTAGTCCCAGCTTCTCTCTCTCTCTTTTACTTCAATATTTCACTCATCCATTCTCTCGTGCCTTCACCATGCTCATTTTACACAGCTTTGCCCTTATATCTTTTGCTTACTCTCCTTACTCAGTTGGTAGTTTGCTCTTTCACTCTGCTCTTCTCAAACCTGGCTTTCTTTCCCCTTACTCTGTCTTGCACAATCTCTGCATGACAAACACATTTCTCAAGCTGCAGTGAGACACTCACTGGCACAGTAAGTTGAGGGCTAAATGCAGCATGGGAAAGCATACTGCTGACACCCGCTTTCAGAGCGCTGTGCACATCTTTTACACTACTGAGACATTAGGGCTTTGGGACAGAGTTGTTGTTTGTGCACTCTGGTAATTTATGGAGTTTACTGGAAACTTACTCTGACTTAATATGATTGCCTTGACCAATATGGCTCTTTTTGTTGACTGAGTCTCAGCCATAGAAGCAGTGGCTAGTAGGCAGAAAAGGGATGGCAGTATTGCATAATATCCAAACGGATCTGAAGAGTCATTGAGTTCTCTCTAAACTAAAATATTATTCATTAGATCCTGTGTATTATTTACCTACTCACCTGTATGTCCTTGTTTAAAAGCTACCTCAATGCCACCCATTGTATTTTAATCAATTATGGGAGAGATAGCATATACCGTTGCTGTCACAACAAAACCTTGGATCTCTATGTTTGCACTTATCTTTTTTCACTTTTTGACAGAATTTGAAGCTGGCGGTTGTTCTTTACATTGTGTCAGTTTCAGCAATTTAAAGAGGAATGGGCCAATAGAAATGCTCTAAAATGGTCTATAACAAATTGTACTTTATGTAATTTCCCCTGCATAGAATACAGTTATTTACACTTCCAACCTGTCCTTGTTATCAACAGTAATGAAGCCCTTTCTGTGTTATATAGAACCTTTTTACGCAGGTATATAAAGAAACTTCTGCAAGAGGTTTTCCATTCAACCAGTCAAGGAACTTTTTATATTGGTCCTTTGAGTTGCTGTGTTTTTATATAGAAACATTGAGTTTTAAAGAAGGCCTTTATTTAGAGTATGCTTATTGCAACTGCTTTACATGTGAGTGTTTGAGTGTGTTTTGGACAGTTGGATGCTTATTCCTTTTGGCTATTTAATGGAATAAAGTGGAATGGAGTTCATAGTGGAGTGCCACTTTATATGTGTGGATAAATATAAACATCGATGTGTGGGGGGAAACACGATCATACATTTCAAAAATATTTGTTAATCTGAGGCTGGCACATAGGGATGGGGGGTGTGGGGTGTGTATGTGTGTGTGTGTGTGTGGAGGGGGGGGGTAACCTGGCCCTGGCCCCGGTCCTGGGTATTCCACAACATCTGGAAAGGTTGAGTGACTTGTTTTGGCTAAAGAGAGAGTGCCTGTACAAAGTCTGTGTTTTATTTGAAATAGATGAAATAATATTTGTTTGACAGAAAGTTATGAAATAGAGAAATATCAACTCCTCATTTAGATACATTTAATTAAAGCTAATTAAAGCATTTTTGTTATACAACAAGCTGAAATGGAAAATATTTAGCAATTGCAGCATACCGGCCCGCTGTGCTATAATGCCTGCATTTTATTTATTTTACTGTATTTACAGCCCTCTTTGTGACACTTAGCTATTGTAACTCTATCGTAACACTTGTTATATTTTGCTGAAATGATAATCCTAGTGCATCCAGTGTCAATATCTGCAATTTTTCATAATCATGAATTAGCATCGGCCTTGACACATACATACAGGTGCTTGTACATAACACAATTAAACAGCTGGGGCCTTAAATTAAACACCCTGCGCAAGGCACGTTAAGATGCTCATTACAATTTTACACCCCACCTACAGTGCATTTTTACACCTTCTGACTGCGTCGCTTCAATAGCAACGATGCTTGCGAATATATCTACGCTGATGTGCGTGGTGGTCTGGAAATGAGGTGTGTTCAGGTAAAGTTCTGGCGTATTGCTATTTTGGCAATGGAAAACACAAGTGTGACACTGACTGAAAACAACCTAAGCAGACGTTAACAGTCAGACATTGCTATCTTGGCAGTGATTTGTCAACCCAGGCTTGTGCCCAACGCACATACACCCCCGCTTTGCGCCACTGAAATAGTAATCCGCCAAAGTCTGACCACACTTTGAAGATAATGACAAGTGACACAATGATTGGTTTATTGCACGCTACGCCCAAAACACACCCATGATTAATTAAAGAGACTTAGTACATGTCTTTTGCATGTTTCAAGCCGCGCAAGGCACACTTCTATAGTTACAATAGCAAAGACACACTGAAACGCCCTAAATCAAGCTGCTCAGTGCACTGTTAACAGTTCGGCCAAAAGTTTGCTACAGTAGGGTCCCTGGTGATCTTTCGAAAATTTGCATATATGAGATTTGCATATATTTTTGTGTTATGTTTTGTAGCTTGTCTCCTCATTGCTGTGGAAACAGGTGCTAAACTCAGATGTCTCAACTTTATTTAGGTTTAATTTATTACCCTGTTCTGCACTCACATTTATTCAGAAAGTCTCATTAAAGAAACTGATACTAAAAATAAAGTGATTTCACTGAATGTATTAATCACCAGTTCTAATAGCATCTCATCTAAACTGTGTGACTGTTTTATTTATACAAACACAAGGGTAATATAATGCAGTGTGGAGCAATGTATGGTAGTACAGTGCATAAAATGACTCTGTGGCAAGAACTTGAGGAAAAAGTCAGAGATGCAGTGATAAATGCAATCATCACCCTGAGTGTTAACTGCTTTAAAGGAATGTCTATTTTAGAAGACCTTCACCAAAGTTTCATTTGACATTGTGACGACAGTGCGTTGGTTTCGGCTGTTCCTCATTTAGCGTATTGCCATCAGCAGTGACATACAACAGAGTATCCGGCGATGATGTTTATTCACATACTGACATACTTCTGTCATGACTATCTGGGGAGCAGTTGTACTTTATATGATGGATGGGTTAATGTTGTGCATGTTTAACACCTGAACTTTAACTGCACTCTTTTATTCATCACTTTCGAAATTATGTTTTCTAATATTTACTTAATAATTTGTTGTAGTTACTGAAAAAAATCTTAATGATCCTTAATGACCCTACGTACCACAATTCAGTGTTGTGAATGAAACAGCCCTCGTCATCACGCTGTTCACATTTTGACATCATGAGAACCAATTGACACCTATCAACTGATCAACGGTACCCCGCCATTGCAAGTCTTCAAACAGAATGTTCTCAGAGGGAAGTGGCCACTGAGCTTAGAGTGTCACAGAGTGACATCGCCTGGGTGCAACAGAGATACGGAGAGACTGGAAGAGTCTCAGAAAGGCATAGAAGTGGACGTCGTTCGCCCACATCCCACACTGATGGCTGCTTCATTGCCCATCAACAGTGCCCTGTGGAACCAAATGATGAATGCCTCACAACTCCAACATTAAACATTAAAGGGAGGTGAGAGGCACCCAAGTATCAAGGGCTGCCTGCAAGGGTACCTGACTACACCCACAGACACAGGCGTCATCGTCTTGCATGGGCCAGGGAGCTTTTACGCTGGCTAGGATCCAGTGGGCCCCAGTGCTGTTTACTGATGAAAGTCGATTCACGCTGAGTAGAAATTATGGCCACACAAGATGTTAGAGACATCATGGAGAGCACTATGCATCAGCCACTGTTGTCACCAGATGAGCCTTCGGTGACAAGCCCATACGATTTGAATAACATCATGAATCCATTTGATTTAATCTTGGACGACAATGCTCCAGCTCATCGAGGTTGCATCACTGGGGAACGGCTGGGTTACCTCAAATGGAATGGCCTGCACTTTCTCCAGACTTGAATCCCATAGAAAACCTATAGGATCAGCTGAGTCGCCATGTAGATGCACGTAACTCTGTACCCCAGAACCTTAATGACCTTAGGGCCGCCCTTCAAAAACAGTGGGATGCCATGCCTCAGTTGACAATAAGTCGACAGCATGAGACGTTGTTGTCAAGCTGTAATTGATGCACAAGAGCACATTACAAGTTATTGAGACATTGACAGTTTTAGTTGGGGTATACCCCCTGTTGAGATGAGAAAATCACAATTGGACACTTTAATATCATTGTAGCATGAACTTTTAAAATTTCATGCCAAATATCCCCATATATATGTATGTTTATATATATATATGTGTGTGTGTGTGTGTGTGTGTGTGTGTATATATATATATATATATATATATATATATATATTATAATTGAATTATTGAATAATCTATTGAATATATGTAATTTAAAATGATTACTGTATCATTTTACATACTTTTTATGAAATCATTCTAAGTGATTGCTGAATGTATTGCAGAAACTGATTAATGTATAGGTAAATAACATCCTCTTTTTCTTTAATAAATAATAATTGCAGTTGATAGTTTATTGTAGTGACTGCATGATTCAAAATAATAAAGTAATGATTAATTAACTGCAGTTAGTGAATCATAGTACTAAATGTAGTTACTGAATAACCCATAATAGTTACTGGAAAATGTGTTTACTAGAAAACCTATAGTAGTTACTGTGTGATTTTTAGTTGTTCCTTAGTATCCTTAGTATATAATTCATAATTTATAGTGGTTACTGGGTAATTTATAATGGAAACTGGGTAATTTATAGTAGTTACTGGAAAATGTATAGTCGTTACTGAATAATCCATAGTAGGTACTGGGTAATGTATAGTAGTTACTGGAAAATGTAAAATAGTAACTGGGTAATATATATATATATATATATATATATATATATATATATATATATATGTAATTTATAGTAGTTACTGGTCATTTATAGTAGTTACTGGTCATTTATAGTAGCGACTGGAAAATATATAATAGTTACTGAGTAATGTATAGTAGTTACTAGTAATTTATAGTAGTTACTGAATAAGTTACTTAGTTATTGAATAATTTTAGTATTTAATAAATAGTTTATTTTGTTTATAGAATAATTCATTGTAGTTTATAGTTTATAGTTTACTGTAAGTTCATAGTTCATATGGATAACTTAATGATTGACAACACTGAATTATGGTACGTAGGGTTAATATTTGAATAATAAATTATAGATGATATTGGAGTTAACCTTGATTGGGAATTAGTTTAGATTGTTGGAATGGTGAACTTTGAATTTCTTGACGAACAACCAACATATAATAAAGACATTGGGAAATCACCACATAGGGATAGAGAGGGTGAAAGACAGATGAAAGAGGTGGGGAAGAGAACGTTGGGTCACACAGAGTCTAAAAATAGACCAGTGGGTTGTGTTACAGAGAGAGAGAGTAAAGGGGTAACTTCAATGCCGGGTGGGAGAGGTGGTTAAAAGGGGTGTCCGGATAGAGGTTTAGGGCCAGACGGAGGGGGAGAGAGTAGAGAGGAGGGGGTGAAATATGGAGAAAGATAGGGATTAAATGTACTGTGGGAACGGGTGAAAGTAAGAGGATAGACTGAAGGAATGGAGTGAGAGAGAGATGTTATGAGTGAGAGAGATACATGATAAACCTCAGCAGCCCAGTTACAATTCCAGAGATGACCTGAGCAGCTTACACAAAATTGCAAATGCTTACAAGTATTAAAATAGGTCTGATTAAACAGTTGCTAATATGATACCATCTCATCTCAAAATTTTACCAGATTTGGAATATTTGTAGGATGTTTTGATTAAGTTAGCAATTCTGTTTACTCTTGCCAAATGTCAAATGTGCTCATATTTTTGCATAAATAATACATTATTATGGTAATTTCTGTCAATAAAATGTTTATAATTATTATACATTAAATATTAAATTTGTGTTTTATTCATGTGGATCCTCATTTAGCCACTAACACAAGCACATTTAGTGCTGTTTTCACAATATATGTGTCTCCCTGGTGATGTTCATATTTAGCCATGCCCAGCATAGCGCAGCTTATGGAATCAGCCACATAATGTGAACATAATCACCACTGATGCTGCTAATGAAAGAGTGGTGACTCCACCATGTGAGGCCAATGGACACAATGCAAGAAACAAACATTAAACTGACGTTTTTTTGGTGTGTGTTCTGATGGGGCTAAAAATAAAATTGTATATTTAAGGTGGATGGAGTTGGCCATCTAGGGCTGAAAAAGCACCTGACATTTGGTCTCAAATAGTATGTTATATATATGTGAGCAAAGGGTGCACTTCAAAGTAGCTAAAACAGCCAGAAGATAAGGGTCCAAGAATGGACCCCTGTGGTACACCATAAATAATGTTAACAAATTAGTTTTTATCTTAGCAATAAAGTTTCTGTATAATGACCAGATCTGAATCATGACTTACATTGAATTTTCATGAATACACACAAGTAAATACATTTATTTGAACAACTTTTCATTAAGCTGTTAAAGGCTGGAGATTGACCATGTCACGTTTTAGGGATTATCGTTTTTCTTAAATAATGGTTTGACTGACTGGAGTAGAATGTGTTCCAAGTATTGACCAGTTCATTTTTGGCAACATGTAGGTACTTACAATGAAGTATTTATGTATTTCTGGGTCAGTGTATGGAATAATGTGCAAAATGTCTAATTATTTGGGGTGAAATTAGGTGAATTACCTAGACAGTATAACTAAAGTATACTGTAATTATTAATCTCATAATCATATAAATGTTTGGACTAAAAAGGGAGTGCATGCAAGCATATTTACTCATTTCCACTGTACTGGTGTGTATTCAAGAAGGACTGTAAATCAGTCATAAGCACTGGAGTATTGGATAGTTACATAGGGTAACATGGCAGTACAAAGTATAAAGGCCTTTTAAAGTAATTTAGCTTGGAACCTGCCATCCTTACTTACTAAAAATAAAATTGTATATTTAAGGTGGATGGAGTTGGCCATCTAGGGCTGAAAAAGCACCTGACATTTGGTCTCAAATAGTATGTTCTAATAATGGAAGAAATTCTGGAATTGTTTAATTTAGCTGAACTCTCAGATTTATAGCATATCAAATATGTTTAGTTATAAATTATAAATGATTTATGTTCTTCTCTAGTAAACAACCCTTGAGTGCTTCCAGGAGCCAATGGCTGCTGACTACTGGGATATGGTTTAAGGAGATATTTGCATCACCTGGTCTTTCCTGATAAAGTTCTGAGACCTTGGTAACATTTATATTAGAACTCAAGTGTCTTGTGCCCAAACTTTGCATCTGTGACAGTGAACACACATGCACTAGTCAATAGGGACCATGACTGCACATACACACATTGCAGGGGATCAAACCCGACCTTATGGTACCAAGCCCACTTCTCCAACCTTTAAGCCATGGTTATGCCTTTTGGAAACCAGTTCATCTACTACTCACTCAACCATTCACAGTAACACACATTGTGGATCACACACTGCTCTCCAACTCTTTCCGAAAGGTATTAAGTGGTGCTCCATCACTCCAGAAAACACAATTCCACTTCTCCATGGCCTAATGGTGGGGGGCTTAATAGCCCTTCTAGCTGACACCTGGCATTGTGCATGGTGGTTGTATAAGCATGTGTTTGCGGTTTAATGCCTATGTGAGCAAAGGGTGCACTTCAAAGTAGCTAAAACAGCCAGAAAATAAGGGTCCAAAAATGGACCCCTGTGGTACACCATAAATAATGTTAACAAATTAGTTTTTATCTTAGCAATAAAGTTTCTGTATAATGACCAGATCTGAATCATGACTTACATTGAATTTTCATGAATACACACAAGTAAATACATTTATTTGAACAACTTTTCATTAAGCTGTTAAAGGCTGGAGATTGACCATGTCACGTTTTAGGGATTATTGTTTTTCTTAAATAATGGTTTGACTGACTGGAGTAGAATGTGTTCTAAGTATTGACCAGTTCATTTTTGGCAACATGTAGGTACTTACACTGAAGTATTTATGTATTTCTGGGTCAGTGTATGGAATAATGTGCAAAATGTCTTATTTGGGGTGAAATTAGGTGAATTACCTAGACAGTATAACTAAAGTATACTGTAATTATTAATCTCATAATCATATAAATGTTTGGACTAAAAAGGGAGTGCATGCAAGCATATTTACTCATTTCCACTGTACTGGTTTGTAACTGGATAGTTACATGATAGTACAAAGTATAAAGGCCTTTTAATGTAATTTAGCTTGGAACCTGCCATCGTTACCCAAAGTAATTAGTCCGGTTAGTAGTTTGTAGTGGAGGGGTTACGAAAGAAAGTGTGTGAAAATGATCCTGGGAGTTGGTCTGTGGCAGTTAGTGTATGAGAAACGTGTATGTGTGAGGTGACAGGGTATATCTGTTTCAGAGTCTGTTCCAGTAGCTTACACATCTAAATGTGGACAGACTCTCTTCCACTCTCTGCACATTTTCAGACCCCTTTCACTCTATTTCTAATTTGGTTCCTAAACCAAATTGATTCCCTGACCTCTATAATAATTGTATGTTAGAAACACAGTTTCACTATGTGTGTTAACTATTCATATCTGTACACAGTCCCTGAAATGTTTGGCTGCACCTTAGTGCACCTCAGTTTAGTAGGATTTTACATGAGGAGCTGGTTTTATCTATATGGTGATTTGACTTTTTTTTAAAACACCTGTAATATTTGCATATTGTACCACATATCCATAGACATCTGCATGAATACTCTCACATTAACACATTCAGGATGCACACAAACACACACACTCACACACACATACATTAAATGCTGGTTGTGCATAGGCTATTTGTGGTGTTTAGCATTTTTATAAAAGAGATGTACGCTGTACATGGACATTCATTCATTGTTTCTTCTGATATCATGAGTATTAAAAATAATTTTGGCACATTGCTTTGAGGATTTGATTGCATTTAGCTATAAGAGCGTTAGTGAAGTCAAAATGTTGAATGATCACCACCCCACCTTAGTTCCACTACTCCACAGCTCAATTTAAGGAGGATGTATAGCCCTCTAGCCCACGCCTGGCCTTAGGCATGGTGCCAATAGGTTCATGTTTATCTGCCCCAGGGAGCCCTATTCTATTAACAGCACTTCTCTACTAGACAGGGAATAGAAAAGCCGTGTGTGGGCACATCTCCATTCACAATGATGTGTTGCCTGGGACTCGGCTCAATATAACATAGTGTATATATTATAGTATATAATTATATGTAGTCTATTATTAGAATATTTAGTGTTATGTATTCTTTATCTAATATGTGCATATTGTTGCTGAACTTTATTTTCTTTTCTCTTTGGAACATTGCTGTTGGTCCATTCATCATAAAATTGTGACACAACATGAAGAACAACAGATTAAAATTAAGTAAAAAAATGAAAAACAGCAAATATGGAGATTTATGCGATATATGTATCCTAACATTTCATCGTGTGGTGTGGTATGATAATATATTTGCTAGGATTCATAATTATTTTCTGCAAAACTGAATACACAAATTTCTGGAAGAAACTTTTACACTAAGCTATACTAAACAAATCACATCCTCTGCACATTTACTTCAATAACCAACTCAAACCAAACAAATATGTTAAATATGAAATAATAAAATAATGATACAAAAATTATGACCGCACTGCCTGGCCAAAAAAAAGTTGCACTCTAATATTTCGTTGGACCTTCTTTAGCTTTAATTACGGCACACATTCGCTGTGGTACGTTTCCACAAGCTCCTGCAATATCATAACATTTATTTCTCTCCAGAGTTGCATTAATTTTTCCCCAAAGGTTTGGATTGATGATGGGAAATTCCACTGAGATGGACCGCTGCACACAGTCTTCTCCAGCACATCCCAAATATTCTCAATGGGTTCAGGTCTGGACTGATGTTTCATGCTCCCTGAACCACTTTTTCCCAATTTGAGCCCAACAAATCCTGGCATTGTCATCTTGGAATTAATGGAATAACCCGGCATTCAGTGTATTCAGGTAGTCAGCTGACCTCATTCTTTGGGCAGATAACGTTGCTGAATATAGACCTGACCAACTGCAGCAACCCCAGATCAAAGCACTGCCTCCGCAGGCTAGTACAGTAGGTACTCGACATGATGGGTGCATCACTTCAGCCGCCTCTCTTCTTACCCTGATGCGCCCATCACTCTGAAACAGGGTACATCTGGACTCATCAGATGTTTCCCCACTGTTCTTCCACTTTTTATTAATGCACTGAACAGTCCTTAGCCTGATTTTAGACGTTTCAGCAATCTCCTTAGATCTCTGCTTGATGCATGTCAAGAACTCGACACTTCTGAAACATGGTTAACATGGTTGTTTAACAAATGAGCAGCTACTCACTGCATCTGTTAGGGTTAAATAACGTGTTGTCAGCTGAACCATAATCACTTATGCAGTAATTATCCAATGGAGGCTCCTACCTATTTGCTTAGTTAAATCCAGGTGGTGGCCAGTGTATGTGGTGTTTACTCAATAAAATAATAAATAAATAAATACATTTATGAATTAATTTTATGAAAATGAAATGAAAAATGCAGTTAGATTTCTGGTTAGTCATTCCATTCTTTTTTTTTGCCCAGCTGTATGGGGAGTACAGAGAGCACCCTGGAGGGTCCCGTCGGCGAGAGGCAACGCGTCTGCTGACAGAGAGGCAACTAAGGAAGCATGGTGGCCATCACCATGGACATCATCACCATGGGCACCATGGGCAGCATGGCCAGCACAGCCGCCATGGACGGAGTCACAGCCGGCATCGACGCCACCACCACCTGGAGCTGGAGATAGGAAGCACTCGTGACAAAGAAAATGAAGAGACCCACACATCCTCCATTAAGAAACAACGCTCCTACTCCAAGTGCAGAGGTTTGGGTCAAAGGGTGCACATTCAGCTTGTAACCAAACTGTACAAATGTATTTATAATTTTCTTACAGTTGCCAAGTTTTCATCCAGCTAGCCAATATAATAAACACAGTCACAGACAAGTATGCACATGAGGCTCAACTCTGTATTTTATACAGTTTTAAACTCAACCTTTTTAATCTATCTATTTTATGTTAGAATTTACTGACAAATGAAAATATTAACTCAGCTATTCAGGCATTGCATTGCAATATCTTAGGAGTCCAAGCATGTAGCAGCATTCTGCTCTGAAGCGGTTGGGCCCAAGCACATTAACAGTGCTAGACACACAAACCCTTCTGTATTAGAGCCATTTTTACTTATTGCATGCTGATTTTGACAAAATTGTGGTTTCCTGGTCGAATGGTGGCTTTTGGATTATTAAATTAATATCTCCATAGGAGTCTCCATAGTAGTCACAGTAATAAAAGTGACTGTATTGTCAGTTTTAAACTAAGTAACAATATAGCAATGACTTGGTATTTGTCTTTAGCAAATCAAATTCTAACATGAATTTGACATGACAGACTTTTTGGCCTGTTGTTTAAAAATATCACTTTCTGGACAAATCGTAGAATTGCTGGTTTGCTTGGTCATAAATTTGCAATGTTTTAAATTGGTCCACTGAAAGGTTTGGGGAAAAAAGTGTTTTAAAGCTGTTGAGAAACCCACTCAGGTAAAAAAAAAAAATCTCAATAGTACAAAAAAACCAACATAATTTAAGTTACTTAAATGTAGCACAATTGGAGCTTAATTGGAGCACAGAACTAGCCTTCAACACTACATACTCTGTAAATGATAATAGTGTGCTTTACTAAAAACTTTGAGCAAGTTTCCTATTACTTCTTATAAACTAATTTTAAACAAATATAAATACACAACTAAATAGCACATTTCTGTTACTTAGAAATCCTAACTTTTAAACCTGGTGCTAGTAGTCTCACAGTTGGTGAAATAGAGATCTGCGTTTCAGTGAATATGTCTCAAGTGATTGTAGTATAAAGTGATTGTAGTAGACAGCAGTCTGGAAGGTCAAACCACTGGTCAGTCAGTATTCCTGGCTACAAATACACCATGAAGACAAATGAACTCTCCACACCACACACAGAAAAGCTTCTTATAGATGGATGGATACAAAAAATAATTAAGTCACTGAACATCCCCGTGAGTTCAGTTAAATCCATTTCTAAGAAATGGAAGGAATATGTGTAAATCTGCCCAGAGCAGGCAGTCCTCACAAACCGAATGATGGTGCAAGATGGAGACTAGTGAGGGAGGCCACCAAGACACCTATGACTACTCTAAATGAGTTTAATTGATGCTGCCACCACCATGCTTCATGGTAGGAATGCTGTACATAGAGCTGGGCAGTGTTTACTATCTGCCATACATAGTGTCTAGCTTGATGTTCTATTTTTGTCTCGCCAGCCCAAAGAATGTTCTTTCAGTTAATCTTGGAGTCTCCCACATGCCTTTGAGAGAACTGCAGTCAAGATTTAATGATCATTGTGGCTCTCCTATGAAGCTTTGACCGGTGAAGAAACCATGCAACAGTTGTATATGCAGAGTGTATGCAGAGACTCCTCAATCTCAGCTGCTGAAGCTTTGAACTCCTATAGAATAGTCATAGGTGCCTTGGTAGCTTCCATCCTTAGTCTCCTTCTCACATGGTAACTCAAGTCTCAATTTATAACTGTGCCATATTCCTTCTATTTCTGATCTCCAGGGGATGTTCAGGGACTAGGAGTTTTTTAGATCCATCCTCTGATTTATACTCTTCAATATCCTGTTTTTCAGAGTTGTGTGGAGTGGTGTTCTGTCTTCACTGTGTATTTGTAGCCAGAAATGATGACTAATCAGTGACTGGACCTTCCAGACAGGTGTCTTTATACTACACTCACTAGAGACATGTTTACTGCACTCGGGTGGTCTCTATTTCAATGTGAGGCCGCTAGCTCCAACTGCCTGGATTTTTGTTTTATTAGGTCAGTCACTTTAAAGGGGGTGCATATTTATGCAATTACATATTTTTCTTTTGTAAATTCTTGTTAAAAGAATTATATCAAATTATATATAAAAGTTCCATCACAATTCCATTTGTAAATATAATCTAAGGGGAAAACTAACAAGGGGTGAATACATTTTATAGGCTCAGCATTTGCATATTATCATAAGGTAATTCAACCACTTTTTTGGCTTTACCCTCACATCAGTTACATATTGTTACATCACTAGTAAAAAAATAAATAAAGAAATAATTAGTATAAATAGTTGGACTATTCCAACAGCTAGCTTCGTTTGGCAACATATTATATTTGTACATTATTATTATTTGTTTTATTTTATGCAGACTGTGTGGCTCGTGTGCAGAGGTTTCTAGTAACTAAACTAGGAGAAGACTGGATCTTCCTAGTGCTCCTGGGTATATCCTTGGCATTAGTCAGTTGGTCTATGGACTATGCAAGCGCCAAGAGCCTCCAAGGTACCACAATATCTGTTTTCTCACCTCCTGCTATGTCAACTTCAGCAGTGGAGTACTGCAGAACATGTTTCATGGAATGGGTGTGTTGCCGTACACTCCCATGTTAAGTAAACAAATATCTTTTATTAAACTGAACTGTTCATGGCGGTTAGAAATAGTGTCTTCTTTTGCTGGATATGCTGAACTTTTTAATCTGTTTCCTTCTCTTTCTCTTTCTGTTCTAAACCACTCAACTCTGTCCACATTTTAATATTTCTTCCACTCTCTCTGCATCTCTCTAACTTTGCTCACTTCTTCCCTCTTCTGCTATCACTTCCCTCCCCATCACTACCACCCCCTCTCTTCTCAGCTTATAAATGGGTGTATGGGGAGCTGAGTGGGAATGTGGCATTGCAGTACTTGGTCTGGGTCACCTACCCCATGGTGCTCATCATGTTTTCCTCCTTCTTTTGCCACCTTGTTGCTCCTCAAGCCATTGGTGTGTACCTTTAGCTCTTTCCTGAAGCTTTTCCCTCTGCATGTCTTGTGCTTTGCTATCATCTCTATTCTTCTTCTGTTATTCCTCTGACTGCCATTTCTACTCTTCAGTAGCACTGCTTGCTATAATGATCAGGGTGTTAAACATAAAGCCTGGAAGCTGGAACCAGTCTGATAATGGTTCTAACCCAGGCTGCCAAATACATTAGTTTTTTTTTTAAAGGAGTTCACCCACTTATTTAAAGAAGTGACCTGTAGGCATAAACAAACAGTCAGTCTTAAATTTGGGGTTCTGGGGTTTGAAATTCTGATTCACTGGTAAAAAAGCTTCAGCTCAATAATCTGATAAATAATTTGGTAAATATATTTTACAGTGATGGAACTACTATCTAAACACTTGGTCACAGTTGTTGTTCCCGCTGTAAGACAAATAAACCTCGCTATAAATAGACTCTGTAGCGATATAAGTTTGCACAGTTATAGCACTGTGTAAAGCCTGTAGGGGTAAAGCAAGCATGGACACTGTTGATGATTAAGTGCTTTATTGGAACGTTATATTATAGTTCAGAATGGGCCTGTAAGTAGAGCTGAACATTAGTTTTATGCCGTTGTCTTTACTCAGTCAGAGAAGAGCATTAATAAGTTTGTCACCCCTGATTTTGTCAATAATAATTAAATATCTGTGCTTTCTATTATGGCTACACAATATAACTGTTTGTGATATTGTGATGTAGGCTATAATAGTATTGATACTGCACAGGGCTGCAATATGTACAGTTGCATACATCCATAGTAAACGTGAATGTCATGACATAATTGTGTTTTTTTTGTGATTGTTCTGTTCTTTTATTGGGGCAGAGTGAGTGACAACATGACCATTCATTTCTTTAACAGAAAAAAACAAGACTTTGCTGTACAAGCTTAGATTTGTTGCAGCCTTTCTGCAATCAGGACATTGTCAAGATTATACATACAGGATCAAAAGTAAATACGCCTAATATTTGGTTGAAAGTCCCTTAGCAAGTTACAGCTTGACAACACACTTTAGGTAGCCATCAACCACCTTCTTGCAGATTTATGATTGGATTTATGATTAATTTACTTGGGAAATTTAAGTTCAGTTAAATTAGTTGGTTTCCAGGCACAGACCTGACATTTAACCATAGTTTACTTAACTTTTAACCATAGTGACTTTGGGAAGGTCATTCCAAAAGCTCAATGCAATTCCTTCCACATCTACCTTCAATGTGTTTGTGGTCGTTGTCCTGCTTGAACCCCTAATTACGTCCAAGTTTCATCTGTCTAGCTAATGGTTGAAGGTTATGCTAAAGAGTTCTGAAGTACACTGTAATTTACTAGTTCCACTGGCACCATTGTGCTGAACAGTTGGTACAGCTTTCAGTTCATGTCAGGTCTGTGCCTTGGGGGTTCTTGGGTTATTCCTGACCATCTAAACCAATTTCTTCTTAACTGAGGGTTACAGGTTGGGTCTTGTTCAGACCTTGGCAAACTGGGACCATGTACTTACGTACAGTTGCAGTCAAAATGAAAATTATTTTTTTTTAGCAAAATGTACAAAGTTTCAGCTTTTTGGAATAAAAAACAAACAAGAATAATTCAAATGCCTCAACACAACTAATACAGAGATGACGGCAGACTCAGGATGATCCAATCCCCTCCATGACAGTCATCTTAAGTACGTAGTAGAGCACCCTTTTACTGTTATGACCTGCACATATAATTTATAGCCAAAGACCACCTTCTGGCAGCGCTCCTGAGGAATCTTTGCAACCACCTTCTTTAAATCCCACCAAAGATTTTCTAAGGGGTTAAGTCAGGCAACTGTGATAATCACTCCATAATCTTCCAGGACTTTCTCTGAAACCAAGCCTTGGTGGATTTAAGGTGTGCATAGGATCATTGTTCTATTGGAAGGTCCAGTGACACCCAAGCTTCAGCTTCCTCACAGAAGGCCTGGCATTTCCTCTTCAGATTTCCTGATACTTGATTGAATCCATCTGGCCTTCCACACTCTGCAGGTTTCCAGTGCCAGAGTAAGCAAAGCAGCCCCAGAGCATCACTGAGCCACCACCATCCTTCACTGTAGGCAGGGTGTTCTTTTTAGTGTACGCCTTATTCTTCCTTCTTCTAACATACTGCTGATCTATAGTCCCAAAAGGTTCCAGTTATGTTTCATCATTTCACGGAACAGAATCCCCCAAAAATGTGTCTTATTTATCTGACTCTTCTTGTGAGGTTTAGGCATGGAGATCTTCAGCACTTAGTATGTGCCTTACTGTGCAAACTGAAACTTCAGTGCCTGCTGCCACCAAATCTTGCTGCATTTATTATTTTTTTGCAGTCACTAGAGTAGTTTTTTTACCACCTCTGGTGCCACCCAGCTTCCTCTTTCTGTCATGTCCAGATTGAGTATCCAGTGTCTTTTCTTTGGACTTTTTGGACAACTCTCTTGATTCTCTTTGACAGTCAAATGTCACAGACAACAAACACCCACCTGATTTGAAAATATTGACGACTGAGACTGCAGTCATCATTAAGAGTGTCCTGGGGGTAAAATGTGCAGAAAGCACTTGTTATATTAGATGTGTTGAGCTATTAAAATTTATCTTGTTTGATTGGATTACTGCAAACTGCTGAAAGTTTGTACTAATAAACCTAATCTGCAGTGGAGAATGAATCATTTTAATTGTAACCGTACAAATGTTTGAACTGATGATGTTGGAATCTGCAGTTGTTTATAAATGACTCCAAGAGACATTCCTGATCTGTGTAAATATATGGTCATAATTTCTCAGATCTGCACTGAGCTCCTTGGACTTGTACAATACTACTCGTCGTTGTGTGTGTTGGTCAATCAGACGAGTGCAGTCAAACACAACTTTATATGCGGGCACAGAAAAGCTACCAGCTATGATCCATCATGTTCACTAACAGGACGTTAGGAAATCTTGGCCAAGTTAACAGACAATTCGGAACTTTTAGCACCATTGAATTCATAATTTAAGTGGCTGTATGTATGATTTTGACCCTGTGAGTTGATTTTAGAGAACCCTTAAAAGTAATTGAAATCTCAATATTGTTGTGACATCCTTTCTATGATCAGTGTATGTGAACTCCTTAACCATTTTGATTGGTTATTATTTAGGTTATTATTTTTCTGTGTGCTGTGTTATTGGCCTTCCAAGTGTTTCTGTAGATGTTTGAATGAGTCACTGTATTTATTTAATTCAACATAAGTCAATTATTTTGTTCAAACCAGTTTTTAATGATGTGCCATTTTACATTTGATTAGAGTTTCTATGTATTATAAACTTAAACTTAAAATTACAGCTGCAGTATTTAGCAGTCTAATTACAGTACTAATGTTACCCTTTTTTATAGCAGAACATTTAGTATTTTAGTTCTCATTTGTTCTGTATTTGCCAAAGTACACACTAGGGGATGCAGACATTATGATCTGAGGTGGGAGATATGTGGCTTTTTCATGATTTCATTTAGCATGTTTTAGCCTCAGGCCCTCAACAGAAGCACACAGAATGCTTGTGTGCTACCCTGTCTTTAAAATGAATAAATTTTTGTAAAGCTTAACAGCAAAAATAAAAAGAAATACTCCAAATCTATGTAATGCTTTATTTAATGTGACTTTGTTAATGTTGTGGATGGTCTCAGTGGTCTGGGACTGACCATTCTGCATGTCAATCAAATCAGTCTGTCCAGCAAAACACTGTGGTTCTCCAGTATAACTAACATGGTTGTATTTCAGCATGAGCTTACAGTGCTTTACAGTGTAGTATTTCCATACAAATCCAATACTTTAGACTTTGTACTTAGCAGAAGAAACTATCTGTCCTCCTCTGCAGCACATGGTGCTAACTAGCAGTTTTACTAGTCAATGAATGCTCCCCCAAGTGCACACGATATAAAATTGACTTTTGATTGTTTTGACCATGTAATCCTTGTCCAATGTTTTATTGTCTCCTCCACACATATCCGTCCCCCGGCCGCTCTTTCCTTCAGGTTCTGGTATCCCTGAGTTGAAGACCATCCTCAGAGGTGTTGTGCTAAAGGAATATCTCACACTCAAGGCTTTTGCAGCAAAGGTGGTGGGACTCACTGCTGCCCTGGGCAGCGGAATGCCGGTGGGCAAAGAGGTAAGGTTTGTCATCACAGGTTATGTGAGTTTGCCTCATTCTGCTTATAATGCATGGCAGGGTGTAACGGTAGTTATTTTGTCTTTATGTGCTCAGGGTCCTTTTGTGCACATAGCCAGTATCTGTGCCGCTGTGCTCAGCAAGGTTATGTCCATCTTTTCTGGGGTTTATGAGGTAAGCAGAAGGTAATGGGGAATCATTGCAGTTGCAGTGTTTCATAATGTTTCATACATATATGTGTTGCATTGACCTGATATTCTTTTTCACTTCTTCTCACCACTAGAGGACAGTAATAAAGTGCTTGATATGTTCTTGCACATGTACTGTATATGCACTAGGTACTCAGGTTTACTTTATACAAAGTACTTTTTGGAAGGATAGTAAGTGTAACAGTCATAAGTCATATGGCTGGAACAGTGGTTGCATTTCCCACTTAAAAAGTGTAATGTGCCATTGCAGTGTATTTAAGAAAATCTGGTACAAAATAAATTATTATTAATAATATTGCATAGTATTTGATTGATACTGGAGCATGTTTTGTATTATAATAAATGTAATATCATATGATCAGAAAGGGAGAGACTCATCTTATAAAACAGTAAAACAGAAACTAACATTAACTAAATAGTTATGATCGTATTAATTACACTGTAATAATGTCCTTTTATCTGCTGTTATTATTATTATTATTATTATTATTATTATTATTATTATTATTATTATTGTTGTTGTTGTTATTATTATTATCAGCGAGCCTTAAGTAATGTCTATTAAATAAACTTTCATTTCCATTTAATAGTTGCCAGCTTTCATCATCCTAGGTTTATCTATACATCCCATCCCTTCTGTCTGCCCTTCTGTGTCAGTAGAACCCATACTGCTATACAGACATCCTCACCGTTGGTTGTGCTGTGGGAGTAGGCTGCTGTTTTGGCACCCCTCTCGGAGGTAGAGACAGAACATTTTTTATTTGGCTAGCTAGATTTTGAGGTCTTTACGTAATACATGGAATTCACTTAATTTTAAACATGTACATCATCAAAAAATCTCACTTGACTTTTTGAACATATAGTATTTTATTCACGTGCAAAAAATAAAAATAGAGCAAATTTCAGTGTGAGAACTTATTTATTTTATGTAAGAAGTAAAGACACTGTACATTTAACATTACACTTTCTTTTCGTGAACATCTTTGACATTTCTTGATTACATTTCCTCCAGGGGTTCTGTTCAGCATTGAGGTCACATCAACCTACTTTGCAGTGCGGAACTACTGGAGGGGCTATTTTGCTGCAACCTTTAGTGCCTTCATATTCCGGGTTCTTTCGGTATTCAATAAAGATACAGGTGAGATGTATTCACATTTTTCAACGAGTATTTGCTTCCATGTGCTTGTACACAGATCCTTGACCTTTTTTGCTTCTGTCATTTTACTGTCTCTTTCCTCCTGCCCTACCCGTTCCACTCTTTCATCCTGTGATCTTTTGCAGTCACGATCACTGCTCTCTTCCGCACCAAGTTCCGCATGGACTTTCCCTTTGACCTGCAGGAGCTGCCAGCGTTCGCCATCATTGGGTGAGAGCCCTGGGCAAGAGCTGGTGCCGTTCGTGGTGAGGGCACAGTCCTGGAGCTATGTGTGCTGTAGTGAAACCCTGTATAACAATGTATCACAAACATATTTTTAAAGGACCCAGCAAGACTCTTCAGTTCAGTTTAGCTCAGCTTTGACATGAAACCAATATGGGGTTGTACCAAATAACCAAATGCTGCGACTTAAATAAACAATACCACAAAAAAGACAAAGACAATGTGTTGTGCAGACAGGAAGTACAAAATGTGTGTAAACGGTAAGATAGAATTTAAAATGCAAACAGGCCCTTAGACAGTTCACTAGCAACACAGGTGTTGTAGCTTGTATGTACTGTATACGGGCTGTCAGCATTACAGCAGGTTGCAGGTAATAAGGTCCGGTGTGCAAATGATATTAACAGTCAGCACAAACTATAAGTCAACAATTAGTAGCATGAAACGGGATGTATGGGATCAGCTGGCTTTCCTCAGGCATTTCTTGTTATGGATGTCCTGTATGTGTGGAAGGGCAGCTGAGGTAATGTGCTGGACTGTTTTCACCACCACCCTCTGTAGGGCCTTGTGTTCCAGACCATAATGTAGCCAGGTTCTCTGCAGTGGACCTGTCAATGTTACTGAGGAGTAGTCATGGTACGTTGACTTTTCTTAGTCTCAGGATAAGGTGGAGGCATCGCTGGGCCTTTTTTACAGTGTGTGATATGTTATGGGGTGAGATCCTTATTTCTGTGGACACCAAGGAACCTGAAGCTGCTTGTGTTTCCATCAGCATCCCCTAGATGCACAGGGGGTGTGTTCACTCTGCTCTTCCTCCTGAAGTCTACAGTCAGCTGTAGGGAAGGGTTGTTGTTGGTGCATGACTTTGTAAAGACTTTTACTTTTATTGCTGTTGATGATGCCGCTGAGTTTTTGTATTGTTGGGAAACTTGATGAGGGTGTAGTGTACCATGTAAGGAAGAGAGGTGTGGTTACCCAGCCTAACAGATGGAAGTCTGCTGGTGAGGAAGTCTATAATCTGGTTGCAGAGTGAGTGACTGATTTCTAGAATATCAAGTTTGGAGACCAGTTTTGAGGGGATGTTGGTATTGAGATGGCAAGACAGAGCTGAAGTAAATAAACAGCATTCAGACATACAGTAGGGGTTTGTTTCGTCTAGGTGGTTGAGTGGGGTGTACATTGCAAGGGAGATCATATTTTCTAGATCTGTTTGCATGGTAGTAAAAATAGGTGTAAGAATAATGGGTTTGTAGTCATTCTTGTGCATAACTGATCTATAATTTTTATTTGTTATTATTATTAAGGTTTTCTTGCATGTTGGCCCATTCAATTAGTGTGACACATCTATACTAGAAATAAGGTCTGTCTGACTGTAAACATTTATAGGGAACCTGGAAAAGTTGCACCCAAACCATTGTTTTACACATTTTACTTTACAAGGAAAATATCCCAAATGGTGGTATTGGTAGTTGAAGGTTAAAGCTAATAAGGTCTGGGAGCTTTACTAGGGATCATCCCTATGTTCACAAGACCACTCATTTATATTTTAGGATTAATGGTTCTAAATCCTGATCATGAAGCACCACTACCCTGCATGTTGTGTGTTCCGAGCTCTAATACACTCTGTTCACTCTGCCAGGATATGGACAGACTCTCAAGGCTAAAGGAGTTGTTTTTATTGATAGAGGGACAAGCCAAAGACGTAGTAAAAAGGACAAGCAGGTTCAAAATTGTAAAGCAACGTAACATCAGCATGTGACTAAATTAGAAAGAAAATGAAATATCAGCCAAGGTAGAAACCAAAAAGCAAACAATAAAAAAGGCTATTCAGAAACCCTCATGTCCCTCATTGGTTGTGTGAAAGCATGTGGGTGGTGCCTGAGAACCTGGGTGCTCCTGGGAAATGAAGTTCCCAGGGCTGACAGTGTCTCTGTCTGAAGGAGCTTGTTATATGGTTAATTAATATATTAGATATGCTAGTAGCAGGGGAACTCTGGTTCCAAATATACAGGGCAGTGGTGCTCCGGGGCCGGAATGGAAAAACGATTTTGAAAAACCAATTGTGTTAATATATAATACATTTTATCCATTTGCAATCATCAGTCATATTTAAATAATGTCTCATAAAGTCCCATGCAGAGTTAAATTTTTTTCTGAAATATTGTATTTCCTTATATCAAGAGTGCCAGGGCTGTATGTAGTGTTGGGAACGGTTTGTTATGTTGGAAAGTTCTATTTTCCCAGTGCCCAGGATTCCCACGTTTCCGTATTGCAGCCTTATTTGGCCTTTAACATTAGTACCGCTGGCATATTTGAGTAAATAATATTTGAAATAAAAAAATAGAATATTTGAAAGAAATACCTTGAGAATGTCCGACCATGGAAACATAAGTATGCTCCCTGTTACTAACTAGCTTTCTCTATTAGAGACTGTTTTCTGTTTTACCATTTGGGAGTGGTCAAGATTAGTTTTGGTCAGTTTTAATGCAGCTTGGTCAGCTTGATCAGTCAGTTTTAAACAAACTTTTGCTAAGAAATAGAACATAGAACATCTATTCCCTGACTTAATGTGTTCTGATCTAAGCAACTAGCAAATAATATGCGTTGTGAACATTTGACCTAAAGGATTAGTGTAGTCAAAATGCTGATGTTGCTAATAGAAGTGTAATGTGATTTGCATGATGATAATTGATGCCTGTTTTTATTTATTGTTACACACATAAGCATTAGGATCATCTGTGCCTCTCATATAGTAGCTCATGCTATTTTTTAATATTTTAATATACAACATCATTTCAGACTGTTGGCCATGATGCCAAAACATTGAAACTTGACTTCTGTGAGTGCCCTGAATTGATTTGGGCTACAGCATCAGGTCACGTAGGATTTTAAAGGATGCTTACAGTAAAGTAGCTGTAACTGACCAAACGTTTGTTTCTGTTGCTCATCTACACAGCATTTCTTGTGGGTTTCTTGGAGCTTTCTTCGTCTACTTGAACCGGCAGGTTGTCCTGTTCATGAGAAGACCCAATCTCCTAACACGCTTCCTTACCAGACAGTAAGAGAGAGGAAGAGAGATGATGGGAGGGAGGGTGGACATAAAGTTGCTTACACTCACAATGGTCTGTTTAACACGTTGTGAATACGAAATAGTTGGGTTTTAGCATTGCTTTAGTGAAAATCTTTTTTAAATTGTAACAAACAATATTGTCTGTTTTGAGAAAATGACAATATGATTTTGCTTTTTTTTTTTTTTTTTTTACAGTCGGCTAATTTTTCCAGCTGTTGTTACTTTTCTCATCACAACGCTGACGTTTCCTCCAGGGTTTGGACAGTTCATGGCAGGAGAGGTCAGAGCAAATCACAACTAGAGTCCCTTCATGTAGCTTGGTTATACATTTCTTCTCACATTTAGAATAATATTAATTATTTTTAATGATTAATGTCCAATGATTATTATAAATTATTATTATTAATCAGTATCATTATTAATATTAATATTATTATTATTATTATTATTATTATTATTAGTATTATTATTATTAGTATTAGTATTATTATTATCATAATCATCATCATTATTATTATTTTTGTTGTTGTTGTTATTAGTAGTAGTAGTAGTATATGCATAATACATATACATATTGTGATCATTAGCATTAAAGTCTATTACATGTCTTACCAAGTTTAGACTGAACCCTCAGATTGGCGTATCAGTTTTAAAATATGAAGCATTCTGCAATATAAGCTATCAGCCTTTTCTGTGTCATTTTATCTCAATGAGCCAAAACATTAAAACTAGTCCTCCTAGTGGCATCAAAACAGTTTTGATCTGCTGAGGCATGGACTGTACAAGGCCGCTGAAGGTGCTCTGTGGTATCTAGCACAAGAACAGTAGCGAGTTGGAGCTGCCAAAGACCCGAGAGATTTTAGAGACTGGGAAAGCACCTTGAACTCTTTGTCATGTTCTTTAAACTATTCCAGAGCAGTGTGCAGTGCGGTAGTTGTTGAAAGAGGCTGCTGTCATTGGAAAATAGCATTGCTATTTTTCAGGAGTAGGAATAGCAGGTACCCGGTCTGTAGTGATGTTTAGGTAGATGGCCTGTGTCTCTTGACTTGAGCTACAGTAGTTTTTTGTTGGTCCAAACCAAATGGGATAGCCTTTACTGCCCTTATGCATCAATGAGCCTTAGATGCCCTGTACCCTGTTGTCGATTTGTGGTTTGTCCCTCCTGGGACCACTGTCGGTAGGTATTCACCACTGCTGACTGGGACAGGGGTGCTGCAAGGGACTTTGGGCCCCACCACCGCCCTAGGCAACGCCAGCCCTCAAAAATGTAACATTGTGCATGCATTGGAATTTACTATTAGATTCAAGATGTCTACACTCTATAATAAAAGTGCTAAAGTAATTACTGTGATTCAATTATATTTATAAATGAATTAGAACAATTTAAAAAAACAATAACAATAAAAAACATTTTCCACAAAAGAATCCCTGCAATCATTCCTGCCAACTCATTTAACACAATCCTGCTAACCTCCTTCTTTGGTTGGAATGATATATTTGAAAAATACAATGAATGATGACATTTTAATAGTTTAAAATAAATAAATAAAAATAAAGTAAATATTCTAATATATACATTTTTGAGCTCCTTTCAGTCTCACACTCTCGTTCAAACTTTTCCTCCCCATGCGATACCCCTGAACTGGGAGCACTCCATAAGCCTTGCTGTTTCAGAGATGATCTGACCCAGTTTGGCTATAATCATTTGGCCCATGTCAGAGTCACTCAGTTCTTCATGCCTGTCGGTTTCTCCCACATTCAACACGTTCACTAACTGGCTGTCCAGTTGTGGTCTCAATATATCCCAGATAATCAATGTTTTGGCTCATCGCAACTAAAATTTTGCACAAAATGTAGGATTATATCATATCATATTAAAGTTAAATCACTGATTTAAGATTTAAGACTTTTTTGAATGATACTGTATATTTACTATTTCACTCATAACATAGCTAATGCCCCGGGAGGCCATCAATTCTCTGTTTGACAACTTCACCTGGACTAAGATTTGGGGGTCAGCTGCTCCGCCTGGTCTGGGGCGATCTTCCGTCTGGTTTCATCCTGATGTTAATGTCTTCATTGTACTATTTCTCTTCTTCATCATGAAGGTAACCCTCCTCTTTTATCCTATGCATTCATGTTCTATTGACTGCTGCTAAGAAATCTTTTTACATAATTGCATAAAAAAACATGACACACCATCCTAATCGCGTCTTTTAATTTCTGTGGACAAACCGTGTCCTCTGCTCCTCTTCTCTGCACAGCCTAGGTTTGTGCCTCATGGTTCAACTCAAATAACAAAAGGTTAAAATGGTGTTTGACAGACACAGTCCTATGCTGAGGGAGCTACTGCAGGATTATATGATCTTGGACACACAGCAGATATCATGCTTCAGGAGACTTGCTGAGACTTGCACATAGAGGATTACTGCATGCAGTAGCTGTTGCCCTTTGTAAGTGACTGGGGGCAGTCGTAGTGAGCTACATGAGACATTGTGCCATAGCAGAGTCTCTAGGCGTAAGTTGCAGCATTTAAAACATATCAGCTATCAGCTAAAAAATCAGATACTGACCCTCGCATAGAAAAAAACAAATGCAAATCAAGACATTTGAGATTTTGAAGAAGCAGCTTTCAGATGACAAAAGTAAAGATTTGCATTTTTTTCTTATTCTGTCCTACAGTTCTGGATGTCTGCTGTTTCAACAACAATGCCCATCCCCTCTGGGGCTTTCATGCCTGTTTTTGTGCTTGGTAGGCATACAGCAGATCTTTTTTATTATTGTTATTACTATTATTATTATTACTGTTTGCCTAGCAAGACTACAGAGTATTTCATGATCAGTGTCGAAAAGTTGGGATCAAACTCCTCTTACTAGTTCGGAAATTATTTGTTGTTTTTAAACATTAATGCATTTGATAAATATTTGTGTTCACAAACACTGTATTTAATCTATGATAATAATTAATATTTATGTTCATAAGTGGAAAAAAAAAACATTTACTTTAAATGGTCATACAGCATCCTTAAATGGAAGTTTTATAGTGATTGGACAATTATGTCAAAGGGCTGCTGAACGTCAATCAGCCAATAGCCTTACATGGCCTTGTCCTGGCCTTGTCTTGATGCAGAGGACAAGGCATTAAAGTGAGCTGAGTGAGAGGTTAAGAAAAGTTTATTTTAATTTGAAGCTGCCTAAAGTAATAATATTAGCTAAAAAATACTTTATACCCTGCACACATATTTTACAGGGGGGTTGAAGTATTAAGTGTTTTTTCTATTGACAGATCATACTCTATATGTTTTACTTCTGTAGGTGCATCATTTGGACGTCTCGTAGGGGAGATCATGGCCACTCTATTCCCTCATGGCATTTTGTTTGATGGGATACTCTACCGCATCATCCCTGGAGGGTATGCTGTTATTGGTCAGTCTTCCCACTTACATCTTCTCTTCTTTTCCTTTTTTTCATTTGTTATATTACTGACATTTTTGGTGAAAAAGTAAAGAATGCAATCCATCATGCAGTGCCACAGATAGAGCAATAGATACCATTTCACTGATTAATGCATTTCATTCTTTGGAAACAACCCCCCGCTTATTGTTTTTCAGTGAAGAGATCATGCATTAAGAATGTCTAAGATAATCCTTTATTAGTCCCACAGTGTCACAGCAGAAAAGGGATAGCAAGACACTCAGATGCAAAAACTTACCAATATACAGTGTGTGCAGAATTATTAGGCAAGTTGTATTTAAGAGGATGCTTTTTATTATTGAACAACAACTATGTTCTCAATCAACCCAAAAGACTCATAAATATCAAAGCTTAATATTTTTGGAAGTTGGAGTGGGTTTTTTTTTAGATTTGGCTATCTTAGGAGGATATCTGTTTGTGCAGGTAACTATTGCTGTGCAGAATTATTAGGCAACTTATACTGTACTGTTTTCCCTCCCTGTAGATCTCACATTTTATGAGGGACCACAGGTTCTCTATGGGGTTCTCTATCAGGTGAACAAGGGGGCCATGTCATAATTTTTTCTTCTTTTAGACCCTTACTGGCCAGCCACACTGTGGAGTATTTGGATGCATGTGATGGAGCATTGTCCTGCATGTTTTTTTGAATGATACCGACTTCTTTCTGTACCACTGCTTGAAGAAGGTGTCTTCCAGAAACTGGCAGTAGGTCTGGGAGTTGAGCTTCACTCCATCCTCAACCCGAAAAGGTCCCACAAGTTCATCTTTGATACCAGCCCATACCAGTACCCCACCTCCACCTTGCTGGCGTCTGAGTCGGAGTGGAGCTCTCTGCCCTTTACTGATCCAGCCTCGGGCCCATCCATCTGGCCCATCAAGAGTCATTCGCATTTCATCAGTCCATAAAACCTCAGAAAAATCAGTCTTAAGATATTTCTTGGCTCAGTCTTGACGTTTTATCTTATGTTTCTTGTTCAAAGGTGGTCGTTTTTCGCCTTCCTTACCTTGGCCATGTCCCTGAGTATCGCACAGCTTGTGCGTTTTGATACTCCAGTAATGTTGTAGCTCTGAAATATGGCAAAACTGGTGGCAAATGGCATCTTGGCAGCTTCACGTTTGATTTTCCTCAATTCATGGGCAGTTATTTTGAGCCTTTTTTTTTCATCACATTTCTTGCGACCCTGTTGGCTATGTGCCATGAAACGCTGATTGATCACGCTTCAAAAGTTTGGCAATTTCAAGACTGCTACATCCCTTTGCAAGACATCTCACAACCTTTGACCTATTAGAGTCCATCAAATCTCTCTTCTGACTCATTTTGCCAAAAAAAGGAAGTTGCCTAATAATTAAGCACACCTTATATAGGGTGTTGATGTCATTAGACCACACCCCTTCTCATTACAGAGATGCACATCACCTGATTTACTTGATTGGTAGTTGGCTTTATAGAGCTTGGAATAAGATAACATGTATATAAAAGGATGATGTGATCAAAATACTCATTTGCCTAATAATTCTGCACACAGTGTATACACAATATAAATAATAGTAAAAAGCAATAACAATATTATTTACAGATTGTTTACAGGTATTTACAGGCTCTTAATTGCACATGTGGTGGGGGTGGTGGTGTGTGTGTGTGGGGGGGGGTATTGCACATTGTATTTGTACATTGAGGGATCTCTGTCCCCTGAACATGTGTGTGTAGTTTAAGTGTGTGTGTATGTGGTCCGCTGGGAGCAGTGCTGGTTGTTTACCTCCCCTTTTTGGACTGAAATAACTGCTCAAAATGATTGGTGATATTTCCTGACTTCTGATGACTAATATTATAGGAAGTCACAAAGAATCCCAGAGTAACACTCTATTTTTATTCTATTCCATCTACAAAGCCTCTCCTGGGTTTGAGTAATATTAGTGTTCATGAGTCAAACAGTCATCAGGCAAACACGGAACAAGAATGGTGTGCATGTCAGGATAGTATGGAGAAACCCACCACTCTTCAAAAATAACTGTTTATTCTATATAGCTTTTTGGCTTTAGTAAGCCAGGTTTATTTAGAGCAATTAAAAAAATTATCATAAACTCTCATAATGTGTCTTTTTTGCTCTGTGGCTTACACAGAGGGTTAAGAGGTTAAATGTCACATAATAGATATTATGGACAGTGAGGCCAGACAACAAAATATACCAGCTTCAAACAGTGAGACAAATATACACTAACAAACTGTGCTAGACAATACATCACTTAATTACTAGTGCTAATTATGCTACAGTGTGATCGAGGTGCACATAGTCATGGTCAGTTAAAGTACCGTGGCCCTGCCCTGTAATTTTAGGCCCTGTCTAAATACTCACCCTAGACGCTTCTTCGTAGTGTAAATTTTACTGAAATTGTCAAAGGATGGATAAAAAAGTGTAAGTGTTTAACGCGTTTAAAGCGTCACATCCCTTTACCTGTATTCGACACTGCTTCTTAATTATCAAATACCGCAGTAGCCACAATGCTGAATTTGCTGCTATTTCCGCTGCTCAAATGGATAAGTGTTCAGTGGCAGAGAATCATTTCAAGGATAATGAAATGTTTTGCAAATTTTTTGCATTTCTGTGGAGACACTTTTCCCCCCAGCTCCATGGTTTTGATCATTTCCCTAATAAAGACAATGTCATTAAAAGGTTTTAGAAGCTAGAACAGAAATGTGTATAATGTTGTTGAGACATTACAGTTACACTCCATTCGTATTCAGTCATTTCTTTGACTCGTGAACAGCCTTTCATTTTCTGATCTATTATTTACTCTACTATTATTTCTATTTTTTACTCTACTATTTTATAAAAGGGACAAATTTGATTGTGAAACCTTCCAAATGTGCAAAATGATGTTTTTCTGGAACACTGACAGCACACCAAAAAAAAAACACATGCTAATTTTCCACACTTATTAACTTAAAACTCCAAAGGCCCTATCATACACCCTGCACAAGATGCAACGTAATACTTTCTAACACCTCTGTAAGTTATTTGTTGTTGTTGTTGTTGTTACGTGATGTGCATTGTTTGATCTAATATCGACAAAATATTCATTCAGAATTTTACCTTATTATTAATTAATTTATTTATTTATTTATTTATTGAACTTACTAACTAACTTCATTTTATTCTCTTTGTTCTGGGTTCTTTCACAGGTGCAGCTGCGCTGACGGGGGCGGTCACTCATACGGTTTCCACTGCAGTGATTTGTTTTGAACTAACTGGTCAGATTTCCCACATTCTGCCCATGATGGTTGCAGTTATCTTGGCCAACATGGTAGCCCAGGGCCTTCAGCCTTCACTGTATGACTCTATAATCCAGGTCAAGAAGCTGCCCTACCTGCCTGAGCTGGGGTTTGGCCATATCAGGTGAGATAACACCTGGATTGCAGACCTTTGATTTCAGAAGAGATACTGGACAGGCAGACTCCTTCTGATGTGTATAGGCTTATAAAAGGGCTAAATGGGGCTAAACCTGCAGTACTATGCAGAAGTCTTAGGCTGTCAAACACATGCACACACCACTTCAAAATAAGATAACACTTTATTGATCACAAATGAAAATTGCAGTGTGACAGTACTGTACATATTGCACATGTGAACAGATACAGTATACATTGTCAGAAAAAAAATACACCAAAGGTTAAAGAAAAGCTATTAACAACAAACCATAAGTAAAGGTAAGTAGGGTTGATGTGGTGTTTGTTACATTCGCCATATATATATATATATATATATATATATATATATATATATATATATATATATATATATATATATATATATATATATATATATATATATATATATATATGGGATTCTGATTCTGATGTTCCCTTTTAATCAATAAATAAAATAAATCTATTCCCAATCCCATTCCAATAAACTAGAATACATATTTGTATTGAATAGCACATTTATACGCACATGATTGTTTTAAATACCAGCGAATACAAGAGAAGTCTTGTTAGTTAGAAGTAATCTGACCTTCTGAACTGGATTGATGTCAAAATGATAACTTTTTAAATGAGTTATTGACACTTATAACCACTAAAAGGAAGCATTTCTGTAAAGTGTCAAGGTTTAGTAATTTAATATGCTAATCTATGCCAAATCATTTCTGTTCCTGTTGCTGATTGATTAAACGGTAGTCATTTATTTACATATATCTGATAAAGCTGACAGGTATTAACACTCACTGATGGACTAATTTAAAATCATTCATTACGGTGGTTTTACTGAACACTCTCTTTTCCAGGCAAGGTGATATTAATGCTAAGGTGTTTTGGAGTGCTGGGCCCAGATCACTAGCTTTACATATAGCTTTTTTAGCACAGTTCCTTTTGCATTCGTTATTGGTCATTAGTGGATTTATTTCATTCTTCTGATTATGATTATTGATTATTTAAATGCCCCATAGAAAAACTAATTAAAATGACAATTTGAATACATTTTTCATAAGAAAGGAATAATTTATAAGATTATTATGCTTAATATTTAATTGTTTATATTTACAATAACATAATTTTTGTTGTTAAAGATCAATTTTCTGTATTTTCCAAATTCCAAATTACAAGATTTGTATTGCATAAAGCAATATTTCTGATTCTGCTGTTTTTATATGTGCTGTTAATGCAAATAGTGACAGTGCATACAGAGACAGCCACAGCAAAAAAGTGCTGTTTGTTCTCTCCTCTGTCACAGCCAGTATAATATCTTTGTTGAAGACATCATGGTGAGGAAAGTGAAGTTTCTGTGCTCACAGTCCACATACAGAGAACTGCTATATCTGCTAGACTCTACCTCCCTCAAAACTATACCACTGGTGGATTCAAAAGGTGAGATTTTGGCATAAACACTTGAATGAATTGTGCAACTATATATTAATGTGTTTATCCACACCTCTACTGCATTTTGTAAATATGGATGCCCCCCTTGTGAGTCTTCCTCCTTGTGACTCTTTCTCCTTGTGAGTCTTCCCCCATGTGAATCTTCCTCCTTTTGAAACTTCCTCCTTGTGAATCTTCCTCCTTGTGAGTCTTCCTCCTTGTGAGTCTTCCCCCCTTGTAAGTCTTCCCCCCATTGTGAGTCTTCTCCCTTGTGAGTATTGGTTTCTCCCGGGGTTTCTTCCTCCAGCTCCAGTTTCTCCTTGCCACTGTCGCTGTTGGCTTGCTCACTGGGGGTCTTAGGATTTCATGTCTTTTTATCTTGTTGATTTCTTGTCTTTTATTAATTGCTGATTGTATAAACCTGCTTTTTGACAACAACAGTTGTAAAAAGCGCTATACAAATACATTTGATTTGATTTGATTTTGTTTAGTTGTATGAGAGCCTGAGGGGTAAAACTGGGTAGATTGTTGATTGACCAATCAGAAAGAAACTGCAGTTATATGACTACTGTCAAAAATCACTACTATCAAATATGAAGTGATTTTACAACATAATTCTAACCTCTTTCAGCAGGCCACAAGTAGCCACTGATGTTCTTGCATTTAATTGACATCAAACTGAAAAACAAGGAAAAGATAAACAAATGCTGACCTTTTTTTTTTAAGACTTCTTCACCCTTACTTTTATCCTCAGAGTCCATGATTCTGTTGGGTAGCATCGATCGGTCTGAGCTTCTTGCACTCTGTGACTGGTGGCTGTCAGCAGATAGGCGGATCCTGATGCATGGACAGGGTTTGCATGGCCATGGGTCATGTGCCAAAGTCAGCTGGGAATCCTTTGCTTTTGTAGATGAAGAAGGTGAAGAAAGTGGAGGTGACAAGGTGTGTCCTTTATTCTGTTTGTTCAAACATTTCCATTATTTATTTATTAATTTATAGCTATTTCAAATAATGATTCAGAAGCTGAAATATTGTATTGCTTATTCCTTTTTAAGCAAGTAATTGTCAAACAGTGTTTTTATATATATATTTATCTATATACTAATACATTGATATACAGCTCTGGGGAAAAAAATAGGAGACCACCCTACATTATCAGTTTCTCTGGTTTTACTATTTATAGGTGTTTAGGGAAATTAACATTTGCGTTGTATTTTATAAACATTGTAGAACATTTATTTGCAGAATAAAAGTCTATGTAACCATTTAAGCTTAGAGCAGATACTTTTTTAGTCATTTAGACTGGTGGTAAAGATCAGTTTATCCAAAAAACAGTGAAATGTTCACTTCTGTCAATTCCATCCAATCAGATTTGGAAATCTGCTACATAGATCATAGAACTTTATCACAGTTAGTTCACAGGGCAGATGAGTATGTCTACACCAAGTATAACAACGAGAGAAATAGAAGACTAAATTTCCTCAGTGTATCTGATAAAGCAGCCTCGACTACACATCTCTTATACACACTTCTGATATTTTTACTCTTTTCTTGGGGCAGCAGTTAGAGCGCAGGGATATCGATAACAGGGTTGTGGGTTCGATTCCCGGGCTCGGCAAGCTGCCACTGTTGGGCCCTTGAGCAAGGCCCTTTACCCTCTCTCCTCTCTGGCTGTGTGTGTGTACTCACTGCCCCTAACACGTGTGTATGTAAGTGTGTGTTCACTACCAGATGGGTTAAATGCGGAGGACACATTTCGCTGTACAGTGTACACTGTACAGTGACAAATACGTGCACCTTTACTCAACAGGTAATGATGATAATAATGAATTTAAATAATAATAATAAGGTAAAGATAATAATCTGGGCTACATAAAGACATACATAAAGGCTACATATCACAGTTGGCTGTTTTGGTAAACATCATAATACAGCACAAAATGGTTAAATATGCACTTGTAGAACTTACTCACATTTCCATCAGATTATAAAAGCAACGCTTTTACAGATTCAGATTTAACCGCAGCACCCAGTGAATTGCCTGTTTAGAAATGACACAAGTAATAAACAGTTAAATAAAAAAATCGAAGTAAAGAGCCTGTTTTGCATAGTATACATAATACATAGTTTTCTTGTCAAATGTCAAGGGACAAATACTTTTTACTCACCATTTTTTATTGTTGCATGTGCTGTGATACACTCTGCTATGAAAGCACATACACTTAGGGCAAATTTCAGATCACACATTAATAATTTGCTTTATTCTAGTAATAATAAAAGACAACAGAAGTGTGCAATGTCTTTCTGTGTTTTTGTTACATTGCTCATCAAAATATTACTTTTGTGCCACAAAAAAACTATCTACAAATGATCAGCTTTATTTTGCTAGCCCATGCTTTGAGATCACGTTGTCTAACTTATATTATAATCAGTTTATGATACTGGTAGATGCAACAGAATTGCAACAGATTATGTTGAATACAACAGATTGTCTTTCCTAAACTAACTCTAACACTGTTACTAATTAACTGAGTTTCTCCTGTTAACAAATCTGTAGATAATGTATAGAGCCAACCAAAACTTTAAAGCTGTGATCTATCAGTTTTTCATTACATAAAAAAATTAGACAACAACACTGAGAAATCATTATTAAAAAGTCAGGCAAAAATAATGCATTAAAATGTCTATTATTCTCTCTGTCAATATCCCAGAGTGTGCCAATACAAGAGGAAAGGAATGGCCCTATGCCTTCACCCAAACCTCCAGAGCCTTCCACAAATCACACAACTCCAGGTAAGTCAGGATTATCCTTAGGAACTGATCTGACACAACAGTGATGCAATATTTGTCACAAGTCATTTTATCAAATAAAAACAGATTATGACATCCCAAAGTAAACTTAGCTGTTTCCTTAAAAGCTGTTCCTGTCAATACCACAATTTAAATGTTCTCTTTGTCTCTCACATTTACTTTTTCCTTCAGATAAAGGCCCCCTGCAGTCTTTCAGGAGAACATTACACAACTTGTTCTCTTCATCTTCAGAAAGACAGACAGAGGGTCAGGCACAGGTGCATACTTGTATAATTGATTAGTCAAGATATCTTGCAAGAAAGCTTCATGGACTGATAAAACCTAAAATTTGTCTTACATGATTTATTCAGTAGCTAGAAGAAGTAAGTGAAACCTTCAGAATGACCAGAGGTTCTGCATTAATTGCTAATAAAATGTGGTTGGTCGTTAACCCCCTAACACTCCAAGACTTATTATACACTAAGGTGTATTATTCAGTAACTACAGGGGCTTCTGTCCCTGTCCTACTTTATCACCTTTACCAAACATTTTCTGTAGCTGCAAAAAAGATTTGTACAATAATGAGGAGGAATGTTGGTCATTTACTACCTTAAATGTGTTTACAATATACAGTATATCTGGGATGCCTTGCAGCACAGCCCTCTTTAAGTCATGCCACAGCATCTCAATAGGGTTAAGGTCTGAACTGGAAGTTGTGCATTCCAAAATACAGATGTTTTTACAGATGTTGTTTTTTTGGTGAACTTGTGTGCTTTGGGTCATTGTCTTGCAATCACCCAACATCTCTTCAGCTTGAGGTCAAGGACTGCTGCCTTTTCATTGCCCTTTGAATGTATTGTTCTTTGAATATTCAAACAGCAGCCCCAAACTATGATACTCCCTCCACCATGCTTTACAGTTTTTGGTGTGCAGTGTTCCTTTTCCTCCAAACATAGGACTGTGCATTTGCTTTAATGTTACACTCTTGTCTCATCTGTCCATAAAACTTTCTTTCAGAGGCATAGTGGTTCTAGTCAAACTTGGGACATAGTGATGTTTTTTTTTCCTGACAGCATTGGCTGTTGACATGTCTTTGCAGTTTGTAGAACCTTCAGTACATATTTAGCTTTATATATTTACCCCTGGGTTCTTTTTTTACCTCTTTAATGACTGCCTGGTGTGCTCTTGGAGTGATCTTAACATGATGCCCACTCCCAGCTGCAGGCCTGATTTTCTTTTTGTTGTTATAAACTGTTTATCTACCAATGGATTGTTTTTAACAATGCTTGTAAAGCCTTTTTTTCAATGCAGAAATCGGGTAATTGCAAAGGGTTCACTTACTTTTTCTTGGAACTGTATATACATTGTCATTCAGAAGTTTGAAATTGAAAATAAGAAAAAAAAAAAAAAGGTTTCGGGTAAATGTATAAAATGATTCAGTCATGCTAGTCCTGGCAGCTTAATGGACTTCAAATAATTAGCATAAAGCTCATGCCTTAATAGTAAAGATGCTGTAATAAATCAGTAGATAGTAGATTAAAAAATAAATGTAATTAATTTATGTAACTTTTTTTGTTTCTAAAATGCTTAAAATGCTGATTGAATATCTGGAAACTTTTATATTGTAGAAATGTATTTAAAATGACAAATACTAATATTATAACTAGTGATTTCAAACTTCTGAACATCACTACGTCTTCTTTTCTCCCCAGGAGCCAACTCCTCCACCCTTCACTGATACAATGACACCTGAGGAGGTTGGGATTATCAATTTCACTCAATGTACCTTTGACTAAACTCTTCATAGCTTTAGTACTGTAAAGCTTTCTTTAATATAAAATGCACCAGAGTCAGTTCCAGACAGCTAATGTAGTATTGTCTGAAACAGATAAAAGCATGGGAGGAGTCAGAGATGGATAAGCCACTCGAGCTCGACCAGATCCGAATAGACCCCTCTCCTTTCCAACTGGTAGAGAGAACTTCACTACATAAGGTAAGTTAAGCTTTGTATTCTGAGCCTGAACTGCAGCTGGTCTAAACAGCTGTTTACCGGTTTGGCCATTTCCTGTTTCAATTTCTCTCCTCACTGTTAACCCCTTGACAGACCAGTCTGAGTGTCTGCCATTGAATGCCTTCATGCCATTAATGAATATTGGTGGCTCACACCCTAAAACAGGAATTGCTAATCAACACAAAACAAAAGAGAGAAGAAAAGTCACTCTAAAGAAGACACACCCACCTTAATGGCATGAATGAATATTGGTGGCTCACACCCTAAAACAGGAATTGCTAATCAACACAAAACAAAAGAGAGAAGAAAAGTCACTCTAAAGAAGACACACCCACCATAGTCTTACATGCCAGTGCAAGTAGGAAATTCAATGTGTTACTGATGGGCATTGTCATTTGGTACAGTTTATATTATAAACATGTGTCAGTTTCTTTTATACCACTATTCAATCATTCAATCATATTTTAAAATAGCTGTTCACCCACTCAGACCCAAGCTAACATGGATTACTGTCACTGACCATACGTTAAGCTAAACTATCAGCAACTTGTAAAACATTTAAACAACATATTCCTTACCTTGTAGTTTTACAGTTTAAAAGTTTGCACCTGCTGTGAAGACTTGTTTCCATTTGTGCAGGTGCTATAAGTGGTGCATTTCAACTGAAATTTTAACAGGTGACAGTAAGCTGATGGAAAGCGTTTTCAGTCGGTGCTAATTTGTCGTCAGCTTGATATGTTTGGACTCAGTATGTGTCGTCTTGCTAAATTTGTTAAGCCGGTTTATATATAGAGGTCACAAGGAGCTTAGCCATAATCAAATGAAGGAGTATCTTAGACTACTTGGCTTTTTTTGTCTGACATTTGCCAGGTTCATTGTGAATCCTTATTTTTTTCCTTACTCTTGTTTACTTTTTCATAAGCAAAAACAAAACAAGCAAAGTAATTATTAGTAACTATTTCTTGCTGTATGATTTGCCATGATTAAAGCTGTTTTACAGCATCATATTTTGTGCAAAAAAGTCAAATGCAAGTGTTTTACATATAAAGTATACTCCAGAGTATAGAGTACAGGTATAAAATGGTATATAAAGTAAAGTAAAATAAGCAAGTAATAAGTTAGTATTTTAGACAATTTATAAATATACACTTACCAAACACAATCGCTCTATTTGCTCTCAGAACAGGCGTAATTATTATGTTGAAGATGTTGAAAACATTGCTCTGTAGTTTTTTCAGAAGCAATTTCATGCTAAAATCTTCCGTTTTACCACATCCCAAAGGTGCTCTATTGGATTCAGATCTAGTGACTGGGAGAGCCACTGAAGAACACTGATCTCATTGTCATGTTCATTAAAACCAGTAAGAGATGACTGTTGCTTTGTGACATGGTAAATCATCATATTGCAAGTAGCCATTAAAAGAGAGGTCATGAAAGGATGCACATGGTCAGCAGCAACACTCGAATAAGCTGTAGCATTCAAGCCCAAAATAAACCAAGAAAACATTCACCACCCAGTAATACCACCTCTGTGATTTTTCACTGTCCTTTCTTTCATCTTAAAGTCTGGCGATTCTTTCATTATCAAGGCATTGCTATCCGCAGAACATCCACTTACTGATTATTTTTCGGATTAAACTCTACAGACTGCTGCGCTGAGTATCCCAGGAGATCAGCAGTTCTAGAAATACTCAAACAAGCAATCATTTCACACTCAAAATTCCTGAGATCACATTTTTGCCACATTTTGATGGTTGATCAGTTGATGGTGAACATTACCTGAAGCTGCTGACTGGTATCTATGTGATTTTATTCATTGCCATGCTGCCACACAATTGGCTGATTAGATAGTTGCATGAATGAGTAGATGTACAAGTTATGTGTTATTAATAAAGTGTGCAGTGAATGCATCACATTTGTTGTACGTATGGATTTTCCCAACATGCCATGTGTAGTTTAAAGATTATCTGCATACAAGAAAAAGAAAATTTTTCACTCCTTATATTAATCTTTGATCAATGTTTTTTTTATTATTATTATTTCATTAATTGTATTTCCCATAAGACCTGTGGACTATTTTGCAGCCCTGTACATCATCACAAACTTTATCATTTGACATTTTTATATATTTAGTAATACTAAAATACCAAAACTCAGCTACGTATATATCACTTCTTCTAAAATATGGCAGTGATATGTTTGATTAAACTGTGTGTTTTTGACTGTATGTCTTTCTTTTCTCCACAGACTCACACATTGTTCTCTCTACTGGGTCTCAGTCATGCCTATGTGACCAGCATAGGCAAGCTGGTTGGAGTGGTTGCATTAAAGGAGGTAGACAGACACATATGCAGCCATTCAACATCCATGAATCCAAACAAATCATATACAGATGGTTGAAACAAAAGTGCAGATGCTTCTGCAAATGTTTTTTTTTATATCATACAATCAAACAATATCCACAATACAATGCGGGGCATGTATAAAAATGCTAAGTAAGACTTGTTTTATTTGACTTTTAATCAAAATGGCTAGAAAAGATGTAAGTGACTTTGAAAGGAACAGGTGGCAGGAACCTTAATCACAAATACAGTAATGCAATATATCATCACTGTCATGCAAACATCTCCAAAATGGCAAATTTTCAATGGAAGTCAATGTAGAAATATTTGAATCTAAAAACATTTCTATTAAAGTGTTTCTATTGGTCTATTCCTACAATCTTTTGATTAGATTAGTGTTTTATTTTGGTTTTGTACAATTTTAGAGTTTTAAAATAAGAAAAGAACACCATCCATACCTTTGGGCACCCCAAGAGTTTTGGTCTCTCAGATTTAGCAATGAGTGATGGTGCACTATTCAACTGTGCAGTGGCACATATATGACCTCCACGGAGAAGTCGTTAGATAAATGCTTTCCAAGCCAAGTCAAGTGAAGAGGCTTTTATTGTCATTCCAACAGTGTAAAAGTACAAAGCAGAGTGAACTGATGTTCCTCCAGGTCAGGCGCAATACAATCCAATACCGAGTACATAAAGACTAAATGCGCCAACGTAGAACCAGAACAATGCAATACATCCAATAAATATGACAGATGGTAGACACAATAAACTGTTAGGACAGCAGAGCACTGACACAGCACTCATTACTGAATCTGTGTGCTGGGAAAAGGTGCAGAGATCTGCAAGGTGCTATGACATACACGCATACACAGGCAGCTTGTAACATAAAGAATAGTTTGAAGAATACAGAACTTGTGTGGTACAGTATCATAGCAGCAAAGTGTGCAAGAGGTACAGGGTGAGAGCATCAATAAGAGATGTGTGTGTGTTTGTGGGTGAGTGTGCATGACGATGATCCCATCAAAAAATCTTGAACATTGTTAGCAACATATGAGAGTAATACATATGTCATAGAAAAGACTATGCAGAATAACCGAATATAATATATTCAGTATATAAAAGATTCTTGTGCTCTGCTTCCGTCAGCTTCAGAAAGCCATTGAGGGCTCCACACGAAGCGGCGTTCGCCTGCGCCCCCCTCTGGCCAGTTTCCGTGGCACCGTGCGGAAGTCCTCAAAACCATCCCAGACTTCGCCGACCTCTTCTTCCCCCGTCTCTCCTCCAGGCTCCCCTGTTGCTCTTGTCCCACCACCACTGGTTCCTCCCCACACACCTACTCCTGCCCCTGCCCCTGCGGCCCTGCCCCGACAGCAGGAGGAAATGGAGGTATGGATTGAAGGAGTAACGCGGGAGCTGGTGGCGGAAAACACCAGCAGCTCCACAACAGGGAGCAGCAGCAGCGGGACAGGAAGTAGCAGCAGCGAGGCAGGAAGTCCAAAAAGCAGCCCGTCCCTATCTGTGTCCTCCCCTCCCTCCATCCCTCTCTCCACCCTGCAACCTGCCCCTGAGAACACAGAAGACGGCGTGGAGGAAAGCGATGAGGAGGAACCCATTTAAGAGCTGTGAAAAGTGCTAGTTTTATTTTCTGTTTCTGTTTCAATTTTGTTGTTGTTTTTTTATAGTGTTGTTTCTGAAAGTGTGATGTCTGTGGTTTTTAAGTTGTCTGCCTCCTTTCTTATGAGGATTTGTGAATCTGTGAAAGGTTGTTTTGATGAATTCTGTGTAAATTTGTTGGTTGATTTTTTTGTTGTCATTAATTGTTTTCAACAGCACTGAAAAAATAAGGACTTTTTGTATCGTCCTGCTGAAAAATTGAAAATATGTATGCACTTTTGCCCGCCGTAGATATTTCAATATATTCAATATAATATATAACAGAAGTTTAAATAAGTTATATTACAGTAAATTTAAGTTGCTCATCTTTATACACAATTTACATGATTTTAACACTAAAATTTGAACTTACCAAATCTCCAACAAAACAGGAAAAGAGGAAATCAGTCAATTAGCAAAACTTCAAACAAGTGTCTATGCTATATTAGACAGCCATTAATTTCTCTCTTGGCAACAAGTAAACAGCAGCATTTCAAAATTATATACACAATTACATAAAATCCTAAAAAGTTCATTTGCTGTCATAATAACATAATAAAGTAACAAAGTAACATATATTGGTATGGTGTATATATATATATATATATATATATATATATATATATCAAATGTCCCTTAGTGCAGCTTGACCAGATGCTTTTGGCAGTTTTAAAGGTGGAGTTTGAATAAATTTGTTCAGGTCACATATTTGAGGTCAGGACCCATGGGAAGGCCATTCCCAAAGTCTATTGTTAGCTCTGTTTGGCTCTTTTTTTAACTCCCTAGTTTATGGTTAATTATTTGTGAAGTTGTACAGGTCAAGCAGGTCAAATTAAAATATATATTATAATATAATATATATAAATAATGTAATATCATTCTACAACCGAATATTTCTTTATATTATTTTTCACAAAAAAAGCTAATTTCACACTTTTGAAAAATGATTCCAAACTTTTTTTTTTTTTTTTTTTTGGTAGTAATTTTTTTTTTATTTCTCTGGATGATTAATCTTTTTGCAAGTATTAATTCATTCTTAGTGAAAGAGATAATAGTTTCTGGGGCATAATTATTAAAAAAAATACTTTAAATTTGGTCTATAAATACAACACCCTTATTTAGTGTCATTTTCAGACACACATTAATCAGTAATTTTGTTGTCACAAGCCTTGCACAAACAACTCCTAAAACATGATGATATTGTTATACATATCAGTTTGTGACTCTGTGTGTATCATTTTGATTTCAGCCCCGTTCATACTGCCTCCATCAAATTCATTTATTTTGCTTTTTTTTTTTTACACGTTGTCATTAAAATTGTTCAGTGATGTTTGGACAGCAGGTGGAGCCCTAACAATATTCAGCACTGAAATTGTAGCTTGCATTTAGGATGTGTTGAAGTGCTGCATATGCACTGCAGAGCCCGCAGTTTCCATACAATATGCATGCAGCATTTTCAGCTAATATTTACATGGCAATCAGCTCACCTGTGCAGAGGTGCATAAAATGTGCATTGTTTAAATCCAGCCTCAGATTGTAATTGCTCCTTACTTCAGTGTGTCATTTCCTGTGCTGATACTGTTCCCATTCAGTCTCACTTTCAAGCATACAAATGCCTCATATTTACACACATTCTTCTCCATCCCCTTTCTTTCTGTCATCTCTCTGCCTCTCAGGTTGCTCACATGTCTTTAAACCAAGGACTCTAAGCAATAATGAACACAGTCTATATGTATATGTACTGTTGAACTATTTCTACTTATAATAGCTCATAGCTGAAGGGTACAGGAGGAAACAGGAAATAATGTAACAAGCACTTGTTTGTCCTTTCAACTTGTCCGATGTCCATTCTGTATTTATTTATTTATTTGTCTGTCTCTGTGTGGACAGGGCAATGTACGGAGCATGTAGGCCTAGCGTTAGTCATTATTTGTAGAAATGTAGTTTATTTATCTGTTTATTTAAAATAATAGTCAATAAAAGTGATCCTTCGAATGTGATGTAGTGGATTTACATGCAGAATGATGATTTTAGATGGTGATGATTTCTTGGACAATTAATAACTATGCAATAAATCATGACTGTTAAACCTCCAGGCACTGAAGTTTGTTATTAGGGCTCCAAGCACTGAGGGTGCTGTTGGTATTTCTCCATTTTCTTCCTTAATATCATTGATTATTAACCATTTGTGTACGTATGTGTGTCCGTGTGAGAGTGTATTTGGACAGGTTGCATCTGGATTCTCTTTCGTCTGGTTTGAAGACTTTCAACCATACAGGGTTCGTCCTCACAGTAAGATTTTTATTTACACATAACACATGATAATACACATATACTGGATATGAGGCTACAACTTAGTATAACAGCTCAACCCATGTTCCTTGTCCGTTTGACTGCAAATTCCTTTTGCAACTTATTAGCGGTCAGATTCCAACTTGACCTTAAAGCAAAACTGTAATGTGGTGTTATTTACTGGTCTGTAATACCAGGGCAATTTTCTTTTGCCAAATTATTGGTTAACTCTTCCATTATGACTGTAGGAAACTGTCAATAAAATTACAGTAATTTAAAGTGAAAGTGCTAATTTCTATAAATGTTAACCGTCATGTTTACATGTTTATCAAAAACAAATAAAATACTGACGAAAAACTGGTGATACTGCAATTTTCCAACTTCACCGCATTGACCATCTACTGAACAGTAAGGTGTTAAACAGCCTAAGAAAATGACTTACAACTAAACTGAAAGATTTTTTTGTTTGATTGTTTAACTCAATGGAACAGTGGAAATATGTCTCCTTCTTGTCACAGTAATGGCATGCTCACATTTGTCCACCTTGTTGTTTAGACATTTACATATCATAGAATATATTAGTTGTACAAAAATAAATGTTGCTCCAGTTGCATAATGGGTTTCAGCACTGAAAGTCAAACTCGCCCACTCTCCACAAAATCATTAAAAAGGAAATTATTTGCAAAGTCGAATAACTGCAGCCTCACACACTGACTAGCTATCTTCTAATCTTCTCTCATTAACTAATAAATAAGAAGAATCTTTTCAAAATATAAAGACAAAAGCCTGCAATAAATGATATAAGAAGCACCTTCTTTTCTCCTATTTCAGCCTATTTCATGTCCACAGTCATATGGTCCGTCATGACTTGACAATGCAAAAAGGATATATAGGTACAGTGATCTCGATGTATTTTCGAAAGATTTGAAAAAAGGTCTGAAAAAATTGAGTATGAGTGAATTTGAATCTTGATTCCAATGAATCTATGCCCGTGGTCTTGCTCTGCAACGGTAAGATTACAGCCATTTGGTTGTTCGACAAATTGTGTATGTAAGCTATATTGCTCATTGTTTGTCACAACATCTTGGTTTAGTGAACCTCTCAGTGTGCAGGTGTTAAAACTCCCACTGTCTTGTGCTATTCTGTAAAAAATAAATAAATAAATAAATAATTAAAAAGTAGCATGTTGAGGCAAAGTAGGTAAGTAGTAAATTAATACAGAGACAAACTGGGGGACAAGAGCTGATAGAACAAGAAATGGAATCACCACTCCAAAAACAGATACATTCTTTTATGTCCATAATAGTGCATAAGTTTTATAAATAGCAGTTCAGTATGGATGTTGAACAGGGCAGCACTGTTTCCAGTTGGGCAGTATTGTGCTTGGTTATATAAAGAAGAAAAATAGATTTGTTGTTTGTGTGTGTGTCTGTGACTGTGTGTGTGTGTGTGTCTGTGACTGTGTGTGGGTGTGGATGCTGGAGGTAAAATACATAGGAGACACTTCACACAACATTATTGCCAAATGGCGTATTGATAATATGTTTCTTTTCTGTCCCAGAATATACCTTTATACATACATACTTACACACACTCTTACACTCATACATACACACACACACACACAAACATACATACATATTGTACGTACATACAAATACATAGCATTTTATTGGCTTTTAGTTTTCTTACAAAAATCAATGTATTTCTTATTACTATATGGATTACTGGTAGTTCAGTCACTTAAATATTCAAAATGCATGCACGTTCTTTTGGTTGTCTTGGTATCTTGGTATTGCACTCATGATTTTCTTTTTGCAAGTGTCCTCCGAGTCATCTTCTTCTTCCTTGCTTTTGCCTGCCTCAAAATCCCAAGCCTTCTCTAGAACCTCGTCACGAATCGTCTCCGCTTCATCGGAGCCCATTCGAAAGTTATGTCCTCCATCACTCTTCAATAATGTATAAATCAGTGCCCCACTCACAGCCAGGAGTCCTTCGCCATGTTTGTGGGACAAAAAAGAGAATGACTACACCTCGGGATGGGAGCTGGGTATACATTAGCTTAATTAGTTGATTATTTCGGTAAAGACAGTTTTTGTCTGTTTGTTCGGTTTTTATGTTCAACTTTCAGCGGATCTGGCGGTCAGTTGGTTGCCACAACCACCACGGACCCCTCCTCCACCACTGCCTCCTCTTCCATCTCCTCCAGCGATTGGACGACGCAAGATGTGACCTCAAAGGCCATGTGCCCAGCCCTTGGCTCTGCTGGTGCCTGTGCCGGACTCACGCTGCCAGGTGTGGTGGGGTCCTCTCGTGGAGGTGGAGGAGTGAGGACGGGGGTGACAGACGTTGGTTCAGGTTCAAGTGTTAATGTGATGTCATCATCCTTGAAGAGAAAAAAACAAAAAGTGAGCCAAAGTAGCCAAAAATCTAAATTACTCTGGTTTTCATTTTACTCTTGCCTTTTATATATATATATATATATATATATATATATATATACAGTCATGCCCAAAAGTATTCATACCCCTGGCAAAGTTTGACTTAAATTTACTTTTATTTAACCAGAAGTTATATTTTTGCCTTGAAACGACACAGGCATCTCCCAGGAGATAACACGATGATGTACAAGAGGCATCATTGTGGGAAAAAGTATTTCTCAGCTTTTATACACATTTGAACAAAAAGTGGCATGTCCAAAATTATTCATACCCTTTGAAAACTGTCACAGTATATGGGAAAATCCAAAGTTCTATACCATTCCAAATAGTCCAAGCTGTTTTAAAGCATCCTAATTACCCTGATTCATTGGGAACAGCGTGTTTTAATCAACTCAACAGGAGAAAAACAGCAGCTCTCTGCAGTTGGTTTGTGGACAGTCATGGCTAAGACAAAGGAGCTCACTAAGGACCTGCGGCTGTGCATTGTGGCCGCTCACAAGTCAGGAAAGGGCTATAAAGCCATATCAAAATGTTTTCAAGTTCCAGTGGCTACAGTGCAAAGTATTATTAAAAAATACAAGAAGTTCCGCACTGTGGAAAATCTCAGAAGATGTGGTCGGAAGAAAAATCCAAGGATCACCACCAAGGCCATCCTGGTGAATCTGGACTCTGCTGGTGGCGACATCTCAAGGCAGACAGTTCAACGGACACTGCACACTGCTGGGTTCCACGGACGCAGGCCAAGGAGGACACCACTTCTCCAGAAAAGGCACACAAAAGCCCGCTTGACCTTTGCAAATGCTCATCTGGACAAAGAAGAAGACTTCTGGTGTTCTGTTTTATGGTCAGATGAAACAAAAATTGAATTGTTTGGCCACAATGATGTGTGCACCATTTGGCGTAAAAAAGGAGAAGCCTTCAACCCTAAGAACACCATCCCCACTGTCAAACATGGTGGTGGGAACCTAATGTTTTGGGGGTGTTTTTCAGCCAATGGACCAGGGAACTTGATCGCAGTAAATGGCACCATGAAAAAAGAGCAATACATCAAGATTCTCAACAACAACATCAGGCAGTCTGCAGAGAAACTTGGCCTTGGGAACCGGTGGACATTTCAGCACGACAACGACCCAAAACACACAGCCAAAGTGGTAAAGAAATGGTTAGCAGACAAAAACATTGTCTGCTAACCATTGTTTTGCAGTGGCCCAGCCAGAGTCCTGACTTGAATCCAATTGAGAATCTGTGGAGGGAGCTAAAGATCAGGGTGATGGCAAGGAGACCCTCGAACCTCAAAGAGTTGGAGCTCATCACTAAAGATGAATGGGCAAAAATACCAGGGGAGACATGCAAAAAGCTGGTCAGCAATTACAGGAAGCGTTTGATTTCTGTAATAGCCAATAAAGGCTTTTCTATTAATTATTGAGAAGGGTATGAATAATTTTGGACATGCCACTTTTTGTTCAAATGTGTATAAAAGCTGAGAAATATTTTTTCCCACGATGATGCCTCTTGTACATCATCGTGTTATCTCCTGGGAGATGCCTGTGTCATTTCCAGGCAAAAATATAACTTCTGGTTAAATAAAAGTAAATTTAAGTCAAACTTTGCCAGGGGTATGAATACTTTCGGGCATGACTGTATATATATATATATATATATATATATATATATATATATATATATATATATATCTGCCAAAAAAGTTTGATGAAGTTTGTTTCTTTATTCTTAAACTAGAGCTATGAGAATAATGTAGCTTACAAGTTAGCTAACCTATAGCATTGTCACTTGAAATAACCACTAATCATGTCTATAAATACTTGAGTTTCATAGTCAACATGCAGATTAATGCTACAGAGCAACATATCAAAATGAGCTCTGTATTGAATAGCAGAATATTAATTTTAGTAAATTTAGATGTTCCTATTTTGATTTGTTGCCATTTATATTTTTTTAATTAAGAAAAATTAAATAGAAAAATAACCAAACATATTATTCCTAAAATATTAACAGTTTCCGTTTTTCAGGATCTCCGTTTTCACTTCTGTAAGATTAATCAAGCTTCCAGATTAGCTGCATAGCTACATCATTACACCTTAAATGGCATTAAATTATTAGGTACTCTTTTTTATGTGGTTCCTGATACTGTATGGCATGCTGCTATTTATTAAAATGAATAATAGACATCATAGTCTGTTAAAACTTGAATTTTCTCTGTAATGATGCCCAATTTTAGACTTTAGACTTTAATTCTTCAACTATATTTGGAGGGTAAAACATGTAGATTTGACTTTTGGCCTAACCACTGCTTTAAAGCAACACTTTGATGTTTTTGTAGAGAAACATTTTGTGTGATTAACTAAAAGGATTTACACTCTACCTCCAGGACTGGAGTTACCCACCACAGGTTTATAAGATATGTTAAACTGGTGAATGTAACACACACACCTTGGCTTCCTCCTCTTCTTGCTGCTCAAGAATGCATTCATTTTCTATAACTAAATCATCCCCATATGATTCAGGCATCCCCATTTCTGCCAAGGTTACACCCATGTGTCCCATCATCTCCACCTGATGGGGCTCCACCTGAGCTGCTGCCCATAAATCGGCCAATCGCGGGTGAGTGGGTGGGCCCAGGCTATGAATGGTGCTGTTGGGCGTGGCTTGCAAGGAGTGGGAGGCGCTATGCAGCCGATGTTCCAGTGACTAGAAGAAACATAAAAAAGAATCACTATTTAAATAATCAAAAGTAATCAAAAATGCCTTATCATTATTTTATTCACAGACAGTCTTACTGGTGATAACAAAGGAATAATGTAATTTGTTAAATACCAGGTCTCACCTGGTAATTTAAATCCTTGTTTGTCTAAGGCAATGATCTCTTCTCTATTTGGACTCAATTGACTTCATTCTTAACTCCATATTTCTAACATGCGACCAAACATCACAATTATATTGGGTGTGTTGAGCTATTACTACTGAAAATGTCTAACATTAGAATCAAGTGCAGCAAATCAGCTGCAAATTAATAGAACATAGCTAGAGAATATTGTGAAAAAAAAACATGTCTCATTGAAACCTCTGACATTTAGTTTGGTTTGCTTCTGATTGTTGAAGTGAGTGCTAACACCAAGGCAATGTCCACAGATCTCTCTAAGGCCTTTATATAAAAAAGTCGAAACATTAGAGGCTGAGAAGTGATTTAAAAGGTCAGAAAAACAATAAGAAACCAGACACTTCACTGTCCAGAAAATAATTTACTAGTGAAGAACATTTAAAACAACTGCCAACATGGCCTGGTTGGGCCACCCTAGCAAGTTCTGTCCAAGGGTAGACCGCAAACTGCGTAAAGAAGTTGTCAACAATTTTGAAATGTCAGCACAAGACCTACAGGTAGCTCAGTATATCATCTAAAGCATATAGCCTTGGTGTAGTTGTTGACAACCAATTATATTTCTAGGCTAATGGATAATTTGATCATTTCTCTCTAGGGAGGCCACACAGGTGCTTATTCAGTTTCTTGTAAGTCTCTTGAGCACCTACTACAACTCACTCCTGGTTGGTCTTCCAATGTGTGCCATAATGCCCTTGCATATGATCTAAAATGCAGCAGCACAGCTTATCGAACCCTTTTATTGGCTTTCAGTAGGAGCTGGCATCAAGCATAAAACCTTGAAGCTGGTCTACAAAGCCAAAAAAGGTCCTGCACCTCCCTTTCTGATGTCAGTGGTCAAAACGTGATACATAACTTTGTGCTTCATGTACGGCTTAGCATGACCCACAATCTCTCAGGCCGCATGGAAGACAGGAAGTGTCCAGATAATTATCAATCTTGGTACTGAGGTATAACGAACTACCCATAATTGTCTTTGAGCATCTACTAAACCCCCAACTCTTTTAAGAGCACTTAATAAAACACTAATATCTATTATAGCCTTTATTGCAGGGTTTGCCTTCCTTAGTAATGTCTAGAAATTGATACATTCATGTTTTTGTGTGGCATACACATGTGAAATACAGAGGCTACACTGCAAGATGCAAACCACAAATCATCTGTGAAACATTGTGAAAGGGGTGTCATCGCTTGGGCTTCTATGGCTACCACAGGGTACTGGCGCCCATATATTCATTGTTGATGTAACTGCTGAAGGCAGAAGCACAATGAATTCTGAGATGTATAGCCACATCTTATCTGGTCAGGTTCTAGTAAAGGCAAAACAAGTAAAAAAGTAAAGAAGAAGAGAAAATAGCATTAGAGGCCTGGCAAAGCAGGGCTGGAAAAGCATGTGTATTAATATATATGCTACCTATGAATTAATAGTTCAAAGAAACACTTTTAGCAAAAAACTTGAACTTCATTTTCTAAGGTTTATGGGTGCTTGTTTATGCACAGCTATGCATGACCCAATTTCAGCCAAGCTTTAGCTGTTGGATAGACGGCCTCACATTTGGCCCTAGAATGCTTTGGTATACAGAGGAGTTCATGGTCAACTCAATAACTGCAAGGTGCCTAGATCCTGTGGCTGCAAAGCAAGGCCAGATCATTACTCCTTCACCACTGTGATCACTGTGGTGAGGCTTTCTTCTAGCAGTCCTTCCAAACAAGCCATACTTGTTCGGTTGTTTTCTAATTGTACTGAACTTGAACAGTTCAGGCTCTACAGTGAGGCCTGTAGAGTCTACGATGTAGCACCTTTTTTTTTTGCAATTTCTCTGAGCAATGCATGATCTGACCTTGGGGTGAATTTGCTAGAACGGCCACTGGAACTGTCTTTAATGTTTTCCACTTGTGAATAATCTTTTTCATTGTAGAATGATGGACTTCAAACTGTTTAGAAACAGCCTTATAACCCTTCCCAGATTGATGGGCTGCTTCTTAAAGATCACTGCTGATATTGTTCCACCTTGGTATTGTGTAATGTAACACACATTTGAATGCTCCAGACCAGCAAACTGCCAAAACTTCTGCTGGTCACACTTGTCAATGATCAGTTTATCACCGCATTTGATTAGCACCACCTGGCACCGCCATCTAAATAATGACACTGTATGACGTGTCATGTGTTTTTATTTTTTAAGACAGATTTTTTAATTATTATTATCTCCTAATATGTACAACCATAACATGCTTTTTACATGATTATATATGGTCTGTGTGTGAGTGTGAACTGCTCAGACCTGCTGTTGGTACTGCAGTAGCTGCTGCTGCTGGTACTGCTGGAACTGCTGCAGCTGTTGTAAGTGGCTCTGCTGCTGCAGTGTCAGCTGCTGCTGCTGGGACAGATAGTGGGTAGAGCCATCGTAGCCCTCTCCAGAAGCCCCGCCTGCCATTATGTAGGAGCCAGCTGCAGGGGAGGCCATGCCGGAAGGCTCATTGCTGATTGGCTCCCAGGCATCAGAGGAGGAGAGGCAGTAGAGGCCCTGCGAGACATATGTGTGAGGCCACACTTCTGCAGAGGAGTGATGCAGTGGTTGATCTACAGTACAAGGAAAAAAATATTAACATAAGAAAGGGTAGCAACTGTCAAAATATATAAAAGGATGAACATCCGGATCCCCAAATGGCAGCAACATTTTATTAGTAGTGGTGTGTACTGAAAAATGTGCCTTATTGAATGTTCTTGACTTATTTCCATATGATTATAAATAAATAGATTTTATGTAATCTATATGTGGAAAGGATGGACTCATTGAACAGAGTACATACATAACATTATTTTAGTGCACTGATATGAAGAGGGGGTTTACCCAGGGCACCACACAACTATACTGCCATTATCTAAATGTGACTTCATCCATCAACCAAAAAAAGAAGCTCTGATAAAACTCAAAAAGCAAACCTGCAGAACAACAGGGATGGCGTTACAGAGCATTACAAAGATACTATGACGTTCAGACGTGTGTTGAACACTGGAGGAGGGAAGTGGTGCTGTTTTTATTACCTTCCTGAAGCTGAAAAAGTTTTGGCTTAAACTATGAGGAAGACCACACTCACAGCTGAACAAGGTAATTATTAACAGGCAGGCAGATTTTGCTGGCTCTAAAGAAAACTGTATTTGGATTACGGTATTTTCTAACAAACATTTTAAACAAATGCTAATTAATGTAGGACTATAGCACTAGGTCCTCTAAAATCTCCTCTTTATTATATATTAAAACCTGCTGCTTTATTGCCTAACCACTAAAAAGTCCCTAACTTGACAAATGTGGAAATGGCTTCCAGAATTATTATTTTTTTATTAGCTTACACTCATATCTGGTCCATTTTCAAACATGTCTTCAGTGAACATCTTGTAAAGTCAGTATATTTATAAATGTTTTCAGAGGTACTTATCTGTGTGCCACAGTTTCCTTAATGCTACTGGGATATTTAGTCTATCAGCACATGAATCCACAAACTACCTTAGATAGACCATAGAGAGACTGAGCTGAATGTTTGGTGGACATTATATCATAAAATACTATGTTGGAACACAAGCATAAAGATGTTTGTGTCTATTAGGCTCTAAAGACTCGAAGCAGAATAATAATTAAGAAACATAATTTTGTCATGCAATTTCCCATAGAATAATCACTGGATTACGGATTAGATATATTTTTTAATCAATACACTCTGACTGAACTGTGGCTCAAAACGCCTCTCCCCACTACACCATTCTGCTCTTCAGCCCTAAGCCCTGCAGCTGCCGTTTTCCACTTTTTGGCTCTGCTACATTTCCATGCTCTAAATAAAGCCATGTCGAACAGTGTCACACCTGTCAAACAGGCTGGATGCAGCATCAGTCAAAGCAGGGTGAAGAATATAAATCACGACAGCAGATATATGAAACCCCTCACAGCGGTAAAATATGGAAGTGTGGTTATGAGTTTGCTGACAGTGGTGTCAGGCATTGATCAGACTTATGGTGTCTGAGGCTTTCTTTACTATATAATGAGATTTTGGCCTTTTAAAGCTGAATCAATATTGTGCATGTGGAAACAATGGATTTATTACAGGGATATACTTATGCTTTGCAATTTGTGTTGTGTAGCAACAGGGTTTTGTTAGGCATGAAAATATGACTTTGGACTATGGAAATCATTTCTAGCCTGACAATATGTACATTCAGACATGATGGTGCAGTTCCAGAGAAGGCATGAAAGGATAATAAAGGTCTACATATTCCATTTGTAATTGCAAAAATACATGATTTAAAGGACATTTGGGGTCAGGTTCTCAGACATAGATTAGGCCTAGTCTTGGAGTTAAGCACTTATATTTACACTGTGTGATCTGTGTCATTCTAATGCTGTTGCAATCAAAATCTTTGCTTGTGAGTTAAAATCTGTGCCTTTATGCCGTGCCTCATGGCAGTCGATTTAGTGCCATTGCAACAAAAGGCAGCCTACGCAAAAGTTCTGGCAGCATCAGAAGCTTTTGTCTAAAAACAGCCAAAGTGGTGCAGATTGGGAAAATGCACAACTCACATGTCGGATTACAAATATGCCAGTAAGATGAAACCCAAATTATTGAGAGTATGTGGCACTCAAAAGAAGATTGAGCCTCATTCACCAATGTCTTCTTAAAATCCATGTACACAGTTTCACAAAGATTCTGACCTTCAGTAGTGTACTCTGATTAGAAAGTTGTTTCAATTTTGAGAACAATGAGAACAATTCCGTGGTTAAGAACACATGTTGAATCTGATGTAGAGATGTTGCTAACACTTTTCTCAAAAACAAATTTAAGAAAATTCTTGGGAAGACTTTGGTAAATCTGGTCCAGTGTTTTGTGGAACAGTAGTAGCAATCACAGTCACAAAAGACCACATGGTGACTAGGCCCAATCACAGTCAGAGCAAGGTCCCAGAATAAACCACATGTTGATTACAACCAATCACAGTTAGGGGGAAGTCCCAGAAAAGACCACATGTTGATTAGAACCAATCGCAGTCAGAACAAGTTCCAGTCAGGGTGAGGTCCTAGAAGCAACCACATAATTATTAGGACCATAGAACAAACCACATGGTGATTAGGACCAATCACAGTCAAGGGGAGGTCCCAGAAAAGACCACATGGTAATTAGAACCAATCGCAGACAGAACAAGTCCCAGTCAGGGGGAGATCATAGAACAAACCACATGGTGATTAGGACCAATCACAGTCAGGGGGAGATCAAAGAACAAACCATGTAATGATTAGGACCAATCACAATCAGGGGGAGGCCCCAGTACAAACCACAAGGTGGTTAGCACCAGTCATAGCACCAGTCACTTCCTTGCTCTTTTGATCTGATCCAGTGTCTGATTTGCTAATAGAGTCCAGAAATACAATTTAAGGCAATCTTAAGAGTGTGTCACAAAGCCAGCTCAACATACTTTTAATCTGACCTGGCTTAGCTAGCCTCACTAAATAACACATTTCCCCATCACACTTAATCAATGTCATGAAGGCAGATACTAATTAGTCAAGTCAGGATTTAGCACAGTACATGCCTTTTTTCATGGCAGAGAAGCTTCACATGCTGAAATCTTAGTTGCGTGCCAACAAAACGCTCCACAACAGCTGCTTGAAACAACACATGGATTAATTGGCTGCTTATTAATTTTTTTATATTTTATTATATCATTATACTACATAGTTATGCTAAAACATACAACATAATGCTACATCCATCTCAGATTATATTAAAAGTGCTTTAACTTCAAGAGACAACATAGAGTTTGCAGATCATCCTTTTTATTACTGAATTCAACTTCATTAAGGTGCCCCTGCTGCTAACACAGGTGTACAGCGGCACATATGCAGCTTGTATGATCTTCATAACTTCAGATCTCCAAGCACTGCCAATAGAATGGCAGGCTAAGGTCACCAAGTCCAATGCCAAGCATTGTTAGTGGGGTATGAAGCTCCACAGTATCCCTAAGCCATGAAGCAATGATACATTTCTCCAAAGTAAAGAAGACCCATCTAATACCTTTGTGATGAGTTGGGAGTACCAGAACATTAGCTCTTGACCTCATTAATAGTCTACTTGTGACTGTATGCAATCAAATCAAGAAAATGTTCCAACATATAGTATAAAGCCTTGGGAGTTGGGACTGTTACTGCAGCATAAGCTTCTGTTATTACTTTTTTTATGACAGTGCATCCAACAATAAAGACAGCATTATGCTTTATTTATGCAGTGGTAGAAAATGTCGTAGCACACCGAAAGCTCCAGTTTCAGACTTTTATGGAGCCCCATGTGGAAATGTATCTCAACTATGGGGTAAATCTAAGTTACAGTGGACACATGAATGGAAGCCTCTGAATATGCAGTAGTACCATCAGTAGGTTAATGTTAAAAATTGTGAGGTTAAATTGAATGTATTTAATGATCTGCTGGGCAAAACAGTAGCATGCCTTCCTGTCAAATGATTCATTCTTCACATCTAATTTGATGTGAAAGTGGAATGAGGTAAAACTAATTCTGACTGTCAGGCATGCCTGCCCAACGTGTGATGGACATGCTTGTTATGTTTACCTCTGCTGGTGATGCTCTCTTGGTTAACTTCGCTGAGGTGGGCCACACTGCCCTGGTTGGAGTCAGCACAGAAGCTCTCTCCATCCATAGAGTTCCATGCCAGTAATGTAGCTTCAGAGATTGCAAACTGCTGCATCACTCCTGTTAAAAGAAGAAGTAAAAGGTGGATCATCACAGCCTAATCAAGACAAAGATTAAATTATCCTTTTCTCTGATGGAGGAAATGGAAGAAGATGCCCTTGAGGCAATATGTTAATTTCTCTCCTGACCAAACAATGAGGCCAAATCTGAGCACATTTAGAAGTCCTATTCTGTCTAGATGTGAATCTAGACAGAATAGATAGAATATTATTGATTCTGAGGAACAATTTAAGGTTAGCTGATTTAATTTTTGGCACTGTTATCTATGCTTTTATTTAAGACATAAGTGAGTCTCAAGGAACATAGATAGATAGATCAAATATTAAAATAAATATAAAATACTAACTAAATACAGCTTAAAAAACACTGTCCCACTGAAGACTTACCTGAGAACTGTAAGGTCCTAATATCATAATTAACATGCATAATTGACATTCCTCTGTCCAACACACCAGTGAAAAGAAATGAGTGAAACCGACTCTATATTCAGTCAGATCCATAAGAATTTGGACAGTAACACAAATTTTGCTTCTGTACATTACCTCAATAACTTGAAAATGAAGTCATCAACATTTGCTGCTTAATTTAAATGGGTTAACAAATATTGCATTACCTGTTTAGGAATTACAGCCATTTTTACACAGTCCCTCCATTTTTACTAGACAGTTATCTGCTGAGGAGATCATTCATCCCATCCCCTCATTTGTGGGGTCTTTTCTCATGCAGCATTATTGGGCAGCTGAGCAATGCTTGGAGGAGAGCACTACCTGCCAATTCTCTTACATCAGCTAACAAACACCTGCACAGACTAGCATCCCGCTGAGAGATGGGGGGGGAGAGGAAGGGCTATTCTACTCAGCAAGACAGAGCGAGGCCATTTGTGGCCCAAGGCAATCCATTTTTTGTTAAATTATTTTACCGGCTGCCATTCGTGCCTCCTTCTCGCCATCACTCAGGTCACTGTAGGCATCATTCTCCAGTCTCCTTTCTCTCTCGCGGTGCAGGTTGTGACCTGATCTTCCAATTGGTCCAGCAGATGGTTTACCCCAACTCTGCCACTCTATCATATGGGCCACACGTCCTTGAGCCATAGCGGTGGGTTTAGTTACCTTGTCCTTCATGGACCTGGTCACCCCTACAGGAGGAAACAATCAGGGTGTCAGTGCGGTTACAGGTCGGGACTGTGTCTGAATTGTTCACTACACACCGACTCCTAGTAGTGTAGAATTCTCAATGGCCATGCTAAATGTTGCATATTGCAGTATGCGTGGTAGGCATATTTTTATCTGAGAAAAGCCAACTAGTAGGATGCACTATAGTGTAAAGAATTCAGACACAGTCAGTATTTCTGCATGCAGGTGCAGAATGGAAGGCAATGAGGGAGCAGGGCAATGCATTACAGGTAATGTAGTTTTTTCTTTCAGTCATCAGGTAACGGACATATTAATTAAACCTAAATGTTAAAGCGGAAATTTATCATTTAATAATGTTAAGATTAACAATATTTAGAGTGATTCAGTGTATATATTACATGTCTATTACATTATAGTTATAATAGGTAATAATAGTAATAATATAGGTAATAATAATTACCTATTACTTATTATACCGCATTATAAATGGACTGTTAGTGCATTCAGTGTCAGTAAAGTCAGTGTCTATCAGCTTGGTTTGGGGTGCGTTGTGTCAGTATGTCGTTTACTATGTATTTTCCTATCAAACAGCAGACTGGGGCTTAATTCTCCATCATGTATTCATAGCAAAGACACACATGCACTGTGTTATAAGGAAGAATGTTCAGAGACACCTTCAGATTTACTACTACTTTACCAAATCAACATTACGTATTTACTCTGAAGACACATTGGGGTTCACAGGTGGTTTAGATAATAAATCCAATGGCTATATTTGGACTGTAGGAATCACAACCCCTGGTTTCCACCACCACCACTGTAAAGCAGAAGTTGGAAAGGTTCCCTGTAATGAACTATTTTACCAGAAATGACTTGAAATGACTTTGTTTACATCTCAGTGACTGAAATATGGAGGCATGTAGGACAATCAGGGAAGTGCAATAAGGGATCCCTTATTTATGGAATTAGGCCTATTTAAAAAAAATCTCGACCCTTTATTCTCCTTTTTTTATTTTTCATTTGTGGATAATTAGATATTGGAGTGCAGTGCAGATCCAAGATCAGTGCCGATTACTACTGCAAACTCTTGATATTTGCCATGACAACATACTGTTCCACGCAGCCTGTTATGGCAATGAGTGATTTTTATTCTTTCAACAGTGTATATATAGATATATATATATATATTTATATATACATATATGTACACACACACACACACACACACATACATACACACATGAGTACATAGAGAAATACCCATCGCACACCACAAAATGCACCAACAATTTACTGAGCACAACACTGTAGACTTCAAACTTGCACACTGGACAGAACCCACAACCGTAGTACAGTGACACTATTCACCACATGAACCACTGAACACCCAAAAGACTTCCCAGCAGCAAGCCTGTGGTGATGGTTTGTGCACTTACGTCAACTATTCGTTTGTGCTCTTGTTGGATCTGATTGGTCTTTCATCAATGGCAGCAGTGGCCATTGACAGGCCCTAATTAATGGTGGCAGGAAGTGAAACTGGAAGGGAGAAGGGGGGGGGACCCACAGGGGCAGCCATGTTGGCTCCACTCTCCATCTCCTCCTCTGGAGCCAACATGGGGGCGGTTACCAGCTACCGGGACAGACACACACCTGACACACCTGACAGAGAGGACTTAGCCAGAGCTCCTATCCCATAGGCGTTGGAGTTCCGCTTCAGACGAGGCAAGATGGAGGTGGTGTCCTCCATAGACAGCTGAGAGAAAGAAATGCCATAAAGAAGAAAGAAAGAAAAAAAGAAAGAAAGAAAAAGAAAAAAAGTTCATAATGCCATTATTATCATCCATACCCACTAGTAGTTCCATAATAATTTACTGTGGGCCCTGAAAGCCCATGTCACTGATTTCTCTGAAAAAACAATTCTTTTCAGTTCTCAAATGAGACTTAGAAAGAGTATACTAAATAGTATAAATACTGAGAACAAAATACATTTTAAGTCAACTAGTTCCATTTTAATGCCTTTCATCTCTGAATCGTACAATCAGTTCATTAATTTATAATGTTGCAATATCCAATTTTTTCATGTATCCATCTGTAGATTCTAACACTCAAACTTTCACTCAAACGCCCTGATTTGTATTACAAATAAATATAAATTCTTCAGTAGGGTTACAGTAAAATGTAGGGTTATAGTAAAATGAATATAATGCATTTAAATAATGTTACAGTAAATACATCATAATACAATAAACATATCATCACATTGATGTGAATTATCAGTCAAAGCAACAGTCCTATGGTGATTTTTATGGGCTGTTATCGCTAGTGAAATCCCTCTTTACTTTCGCACAGCTTATCTGTGTTGTTAGAGTATTTGTAGTTCTAAAGCACAGGTCTATATATCAGCATGTGCTCAGAAAAGCAAATCCACTAGAACTATAAATCCACACTGAGAGCTCATTTATTTCTCATCTCACCATATCTCTTCCCATCTTTGTGTTTGAGCACAAGTCACCAACCCCTGTGCATCACAATGTATTATCCTTGGTTCTGACTGTAGTGCTTCACGAAAGCCAAAAGACAGGGAGGATCGCAGATAACACAGCATGGCCTTCTAAGAGGCTTTTGATCTGTAGCTTAAAAGCTGGTGAGTGAAAGTATTTAAGAACACTGTAGTCAGTTTTCTCCAGTGTTTTGAATACTGACCACATGACATCTTCAAATCATCAACAAGTACAAATTTCCATTTAAAAGTATAATATAATATATATATATATATATATATATATATATATATATATATATATATATATATATATATATATATATATACATATATACACACACTCCATATACACTCAGGCAAGGTGGTATCTGCCGGGGGGGTGATTCGAGATTTCAAAACTAAAACTATCAGACCACCGCGGTACCAAACTGTTGATTTGGTCAATCCTAACATTTCTGCTATCACTCTGATAGATTTGGCTTCTTGATTTTTCACTCTAGTGATGACCATCCCTTGCAGTGGCAAATATTTGGACTGCATATTGAGAGTTCCCAATGCAATGCAATTGCATTACATAAACTTCAGACCTTTTATTTTCTTACTTTGTTACGAAATACCAAGGTGAACAGATCACACCTGGCCATGGAACTGCTTTTCAGTTAGCTGTCTAATTACTTTTGAGTCTGTAACAACTGAGGGCCTGTTACAACAAAATGGCTATAAACGATTCTGCAATATTTTGATAAACCCATTTAAATGAAAGCTGGAAAAACTTCAGTCTCATTTTGATTGTTTTCTTTCATATCCACTGTGGTGGTGTGCAGAGGCATAATTAGGAAAATGGCACCACTGTGCAAATACTAACGGACTGTCCGAATTTCCTCAGAATCATCAGCTCTATGTGCCGCCAATTGTATAAACCTGTTTGGTATAGCATAGCACAGTGCAGCCTTTGGGATACAGCAGACCTGGATTCATTTCCCCAACCTCGGGAAGCACACTTACGCTATACTAATAAGAGATGCCTACCTTGCCCAAAGGCCTACAATCATTTTTTGTTTTGGTTCAACCTCTTTCCACATGCCCACAAGTAAAAGTCAGTTCTTCATTTTAATCTACTTTTCTCTATTGCTAAGTTTCACTTCCTTTTTTCCTCTAAATTGAGTCATGTTCAATTCCCATCCACCAGTTTCTCCTTATCACACACGATGCTGCTGCACTGGGAGGGTAAGGGCGAGTCCCATGAAGCCAGCCAGCAATGCAATGTAATTGGACAGTTCAATGCTCTGCTGCCTGTCCTATGCTGTTGCGTGAGCTAACAGGAGGCCGCTTTGGCTTGCCAAGCACTGGAGGACAATCCTAACCCCCTAGAAAGAGCAAGACCAATTCTGCTCTCTTAGACCCCTGTCCAATGACCCCTGTCTTTTTAGTAGGGCCTCCTACATCATAATACATAATATCATTTTTAGGACAAACAGGGTAATCCCTAAGTTTATTCTTGAAACAGTGAGCGACAGACCTCTTAAAAAGGGCCAACATTTTTCTTAGCAGCCATGCTGTCCCTAAAGCACCTTGAAAAGGATTACATCTCTAAGGAGATATTACAGCATCATCTGTAGTGTACACTGACTCATATTAAAAATATTACAATATTTTGCTTACATTTGAAAATTCATTTATACCAAATAGTTTCATCCATACTTGGATTAGTGTTT